>NC_057800.1:272427878-272650247 GCF_018294505.1 Triticum aestivum | reverse complement strand
CTTCTTCTTATGAAGAAAATTCAGTTTCGTCAGGGTTTTATGGAGAAGTGGGGCGGTGGTGGTGACCAAACTGAAGAAAATTCAGTTTCGTCAGGGTTTTATGGACGGTCGGGGGTTTACGGTCGTCCGATCGTCGAACGTCCGGAGATGGTCGGATGGCCGGTGCCTGGGCAATTTTCGGGCACGGGATGAACAACTCGTGGATGTGGTGGATGAGGTGAAAATGGTCAAATCCGGGCGATTTTGTGGATGGACAAGGTGGAGAAAGGGAGGAAAAGCTAGATCCACTCAAGGAAAAGCAAATCCATGGATCAAATCCAACAAAATTTCATCACACCAACAAATGACAATAAAAATTTGGGGCTATTTTGGGGGGAATTTTTTAATTAGGGACAAAATCAACAAAACAAGGCTAGAAACACTACGGGGAGGCTCCAAAATCGTGATCAACGTGGCTCTAGATACCAAGATGATGTAGGGTAGGAACCCAAGGGGTCGATCTTTCATGAGAGGAGCGGATCCCGTGATGAACACGAAGAACATGAGGGAAAACACGAGAGAATCACTAAACCAACAAGAAATAGTCACACATATGCTAGATCCTCGAGTACATAAGAGATCACACGATACACGGTCAACTAAGGACGATACAAAGGTAACGGGTCTTCTCCGTGATGAGGTCTTCATGGTCTTCTCCGCAGGGAGGTCTTGAATCCAAAAGGATCTTCTCTGAGGAGGGGCCGCGGTCTCTCTCGTGGAGTAGATCCGATGTGGATTAGCAAAGCTCTATCTCAAGTATGAGCTAAACCAATGCTAACCCTAAAACGTTGGTAGGAGAAGAGTATATATAGTCTAGGTGCGTGAAGGGGTACATGGGCTGCGGCCCAACACACAAACATCACAGAAGCATCGGACGGCCGGGAGTTACCGGTCGTCCGGAGGCTCGCGAGGGTCCGGACGTCCGGTGCTTGTCAGACGACTGTAGATTCGGCTCAGGTGGTCTACGATCGGACGTTCGGTCGGGGTCGGGCGTCTGTGGCGTCGGTCGTCCGGAGGGCTTCGAAAATCCATAGTTTCGGCTCGGGTGTGGGTGTGCCGGTCGTCCAGAGAAGGTCGGACGTCCGTTGCCTGGAGATCGTCGGACGTCCGGGGTTCGCCGGTCGTCCGGAGCCTGGGAGCTTCGAGCTGTCCTTCTTCTTGTCCATTGAGCTCAGCGTCCTCACCGTGTTGTCCATGGCTTTCCTCCAAGTGCCTGATCACACATAGGTAGTAGCTAGGTCTCATGCATAGAAAGTGGTAGTTCGGAGAGGACTGAGTTCACCTCGATTTCGAGAGCTCTTGCACGTGCTCGTGGCATGGGTCCGCTAGTGTAACACCCCGTATGTAACCTGCCATAATTGTATTCCAACTCTTGCCATTTCCGGCACTAAGTTATTTTATTTCCACGTTGTCGGGTTTTTGTCTTCGTGTTGTTTTGTCTTTGTCATGCATCTCATATCATGTCATCATGT
Source organism: Triticum aestivum (assembly GCF_018294505.1). Taxonomy (NCBI): domain Eukaryota; kingdom Viridiplantae; phylum Streptophyta; class Magnoliopsida; order Poales; family Poaceae; genus Triticum; species Triticum aestivum. The sequence continues at coordinate 272,648,736 of NC_057800.1, read as the reverse complement.
GCATCGTATTTGCATACGTGTTCGTCTTATGCATCCGAGCATTTTCCCCGTTGTCCGTTTTGCATTCCGGCGCTTCTATGTCCTCCGGTGTCTCTTTCTACCTCTTTTCGTGTGTGGGTGTTAAACGTTCTCGGATTGGACCGAGACTTGTCATGCGGCCTTGGTTTACTACCGGTAGACCGTCTGTCAAGTTTCGTGCCATTTAGACTTCGTTTGATACTCCAACGGTTAATCAAGGGACCGAAAAGGCCTCGTGTGTGTTGCATCCCAACACCCTTTCAAAGTGGCCCAAAACCCACCTAAACCACCTCCATCACCTAGGCCGTTCGATCACGATCGCATGGCCGCAAACCATGCTCAATTTGGAGCCTCCTAGCTCCCTCTACCTCTATATAAAGAACCCCCATTCCAAATCCCGGGTCTCCTTCCCCGAAACCCTAAAAATCCCCTCTCTGCGCGCCGGACATTGTCCGCCCGCGCCGGACACACCGCCGCCGCCAACCCTAGGGCCCCACGTGTCCCCGCGCGCCCCACATCGCCGCCACTCCGCCGCCAGGCCCGCGAAGCCCGCTTCGGGCCCCCGGGCCCATCCGTCGCCGCCCGTGCCGCAGTGAGCGCGCCGCCCGTCTCCTCCTCCCGCAGCCGCAAGCTCCGCCACCGGCGTCGCCTGCTCCGGCGACTGGGCCCCCGCGCCGCAAGGTCCGTCCATCGCGCCCGCCGCCTCTCCGTCCGACGCTGCCGCACCGTCGTCGCCTCGCCGTCCGGCAAGTCCACCACACCACCCCGCTCGCTCCGGCCGGCCAAGTCCCCGGCGAGCTCCCTCACTCCGGCCGCCTCATCCTTCTCCGGTGAACAGCGAAGCCCGGCCATCCTCGGGAAGCGCGAGATCCAGATCTGGGATTTGAATCTTGGTTGACTTTTCCTCTGAAACCCTAACTTTTATGCGATTTTCATCATGTCATAACTCATCAACCATTGCTCCGATTCGTGCATGTAGCATATCGAAATTGTCGCCTCAATGAGTACTCCATTTAATATGATTGCATCATTTTATTTTGAGCTCATCTTGATGCCCTAAATGCTGTTGGAAGAGGGCTATGTGATGTTAGTTTCAGATTCTTATCAACAAATGCACTTTTTTCATTTTTTCCATGATTAATGTGTGCATGCTATGATCTTGAGCTCTACATGTGTTTTGAAGTATGACATGCCATCTTTATAGGGGTGTATGCCATGTATTTTTGTGATATTTGTGGTGACTAGCACAAGCATGCAAAGTAGCTTACTTAATGTTGCTGATTTTAGGGACTTAGAATTATTCTAAGTCATTGCCCTGCTGTAATTTTTATGCCATGTGTTCATGTTGCTACCGAGTGATCCGTGCCTCTTTTGAGCATGATCAGTAAGGATGTTTTGTAGATATTGTGGTGCTCTTTCCATCCATGTCTTTGTTTTCATTTATGGAGCACCCTAGCTTGAGTCAATCAAGCTCTACTTTTGCTATAAAATGTTCCTGGCAGATTGTTAACCTGTTTAGCAATTTTGCCGAGCTTGTTGTTGTTGATCCATCCATGCTATGATGTTGTTCTTGCCATGTCTAGCTTCTATGCCATGTCTACTTGCTGGGTGTATGCTTAGTTTGTCATGTCTTGCTTTGTGGTGAGTGCATCGAGCTCGTAAACATGCCTACTTGATATCTATTTTGCCATGTCCCAGTTTGTCACCAAGTCTGAATGTGTTAACGATAATTGCTATGTTCACGTGGTTGCAATTGTATTTTCTGATCCCTTTTAGCTTATGGTCAGTAAGGGACTTTTGGTGTATGCTTTGAGTAGCTTCATGCCATGACTTGCTTTGCCATGATATGTTCCTGTAGCATGTTGTTACCTTGCTCTAACATTGCTTCCTGATGTTAAATTCCTGTCATGCTATTAATTTCACTAAGTCTGTAACCTGTAATCTTTTGCACTTTTGCCATGCTTGTTTGAGCTTGCTATTGAGTGAATTAGCCATAGCTCAGTGTTCATCTTTTGTCAAGCATCTTGAGTGGATCCCTGCCATGTATTTTGTTGCTATGCTAGAGTGCTATAGCATGTTGTTCTTGATGCATTTAGATGGCCTCGTGCTGTTAATCGCAGACCGGTGCCATATTTGTTTTGCTTGCCATTTCCAATCCGTGCATCCGATTCTGGCGATCTTTATATCGATTTCGACCGAAATCAACTCACCTTGCCAGTGGCACTCTTGGTTTTCCGAGTTGAGGCCAGGTTCAATCATTCATTTTCAAATCATGCATATGCATCGCATATCGCATCCCGCATATCATGACATGTTTTGCATCATGTTGCTTGTGCATTGCATGTGGTTGATTGTGTCTCCCTTTGCTTGTTGTTCTTGTTTGGGTAGAGCCGGGAGACGAGTACATGATCGAGAATCCCATTGAGTACGCTTACGAGGATCAAGTCAACTCGGAGAACTTTGTAGGCAAGATGACCATACCCTCGAAATCACTTCTATCTTTGCTTGCTAGATGCTCGCTCTATTGCTATGCCTATGCTACGATACCTACCACTTGCTTATCATGCAACCCATATTGCCATGTCAAACCTCTAACCCACCTTGTCCTAGCAAACCGTTGTTTGGCTATGTTACTGCTTTGCTCAGCCCCTTTTATAGCGTTGCTAGTTGCAGGTGAAGATTGGAGTAGTTCCTTGTTGGAACTTGTTTATTGTTGGGATATCATTATATTATCTTGTTTATCTTAATGCACCTATATACTTGGTAAAGGGTGGAAGGCTCGGCCTTATGCCTGGTGTTTTGTTCCACTCTTGCCGCCCTAGTTTCCGTCATACCGGTGTTATGTTCCTTGATTTTGCGTTCCTTATACGGTTGGGTTATAATGGGAACCCCTTGACAGTCCGCCTTGAATAAAACTCCTCCAGCAAGGCCCAACCTTGGTTTTACCATTCGCCACCTAGCCTTTTTCCCTTGGGTTTTGTGGACTCAAGGGTCATCTTTACTTTAAACCCCCGGGCCAGTGCTTCTCTAAGTGTTGGTCCAACCCAGAGCACCGTGCGGGGCCGTCCCTTGGCAACTTGGGTTACGTTGGCTTCCGTATGCTTAGCTTATCTGGTGTGCCCTGAGAACGAGATATGTGCAGCTCCTATCGGGATTTGTCGGCACAGCGGGTGGTCTTGCTGGACTTGTTTTACCATTGTCGAGATGTCTTGTAACTGGGATGCCGAGTCTGATCGGATTGTCTTGGGAGAAGGAATATCCTTCGTTGACCGTGAGAGCTTGTGATGGGCTAAGTTGGGACACCCCTGCAGGGATTTGATCTTTCGAAAGCCGTGCCCACGGTTATGGGCAGATGGGAATTTGTTAATGTTCGGTTGTAGATAACCTGAAACTTAACTTAATTAAAATGCATCAACCGCGTATGTAACCGTGATGGTCTCTTCTCGGCGGGGTCCAGGAAGTGAACATGGTGTTGGAGTTATGTTTGTCGTAGGTTGTTCTAGGATCACTTCTTGATCATAGTTGTTCGACCGTGCCTTTGCCTTCTCTTCTCGCTCTCATTTGCGTATGTTAGCCACCAAATATGCTAGCCGCTTGCTGCAGCTCCACCTCATACTTTTACCCTTCCTATAAGCTTAAATAGTCTTGATCGCGAGGGTGTGAGATTGTTGAGTCCCCGTGACTCACATATTCTTCCGAAAACCAGATGCAGGGACCGATGATGCCGCTCCAGGTGATTCAACTAAGCTCAAGTGGGAGTTCGATGAGGACTTAGGACGATACTACGTGTCTTTCCCAGATGATCAGTACTGGTGCCCAGTTGGGGCGATTGGGGACTATGTTGCATTTGGGGTTTATCTTTATTTTGGTTCCATAGTCAGACCTTGAGTGTATCTGGATGAACGTGATGACTTATTTATGCATTTGTGTGACGTGGCAAGTGTAAGCCAACTATGTATCTCTTTCCCTTATGTATTACATGGTTTGTTGTAAAGATTACCTCACTTGCGACATTGCTTTCAATGCGGTTATGCCTCTAAGTCGTGCTTCGACACGTGGGAGATATAGCCGCATCGAGGGCGTTACAGCTAGGAACTTGGTGAGACGATGGTAGGTCCATGGGGATGACCTTGGGATGCTTCGCATCACCAACTTAGGCAGCATCATATTCTCATGAACATTAGAACCATTACCAAGAAACGAAAGTACCTGATATTTTAATTGCCGTGCACGATCTCTAGTAATTGGTCCAATATGTATAGCAGCAGGGGCTGTGGGTGTAACAATGGTATTGATGTCCTCATCACTTTTACTTTCCCTTTTGGAACCTATGCTTATAGACGTATGCCTTTTGGTTTATGAAATGCACCTGCTACCTTTCAAAGATGTATGACTGCTATATTCTCTGATTTTTGTGAAAAGATTGTTGAGGTTTTCATGGATGATTTTTCCGTTTACAGAACTTCTTTTGATGATTGCCTAACCAACCTTGATCGAGTTTTGCAGAGATGTGAACAAACTAATCTTATCTTGAATTGGGAGAAGTGCCACTTTGCGTTTAATGAAGGCATTGTCTTGGGTCATAAAATTTCTGAACGAGGTATTGAGGTGGATAAAGCTAAAGTTTATGCAATTGAGAAAATGACATGTCCTAAAGATATCAAAGGTATTCGTAGTTTCCTCGCTCATGTTGGTTTCTATAGGATGTTCATTAAATACTTCTCTAAATTTCTAGGACTCTTACAAATCTTTTACAAATGGATGTTCCATTTGTTTTTTTATGACGATTGTGTAGAAGCCTTTGAAACACTTAAGCCTTAACCACTGCACCTATTGTTCAACCACCTGATTGGAACTTACCTTTTGAAATTATGTGTGATGCTAGTGATTTTGTTGTTGGTGTTGTTCTAGGACAAAGAGTTGATAAAAAATTAAATGTTATAAATTGTGTTAGCAAAACTCTAGCAGTGCCCAAAGAAATTATGCTACAACTAAGAAAGAATTTTTACCAGTTGTGTTTGCTTGTGATAAATTCAGATATTATATTGTTGATTCAAAAGTAATTGTTCACACTAATCATGCTGCTATTTGATGGCAGCTAGAACTACGTCAGTATTTCCCCGGAGAGGGAGGGATGATGTAGCATAGCGACGGTAGAGTATTTCCCTCAGTTATGAAAACAAGGTATTGAACCAGTAGGAGAACCAAGCAACACAACGTAAACAACCCCTACACACAAATAACAACACCTTGCAACCCGACGTGTTAAAGGGGTTGTTAATTCCTTCCGGGTTACGGAACTAGAATTTGGTGCGTGACGGTAAAAAGGTTGTAATGGATAGGATAAATAGATCGCAAATAAAATAAAGTGCACCAATATCTTTTTGCATTTTTGGTTTAATAGATCTGAAAATAAAAGCAAGGAAAAAGTAGATCGCGAAGGCAAATATATGAGAAATAAGACCCAGGGGCCGTAGGTTTCACTAGTGGCTTCTCTCAAGAAAAATAGCAAACGGTGGGTGAACAAATTACTGTTGGGCAATTGATAGAACTTCAAATAATTATGATGATATCCATGCAATGATCATTACATAGGCATCACGTCCAAGATTAGTAGACCGACTCCTGCCTGCATCTACTACTATTACTCCACACATCGACCGCTATCCAGCATGCATCTAGTGTATTAAGTTCATGGAAAAACAGAGTAATGCAATAAGAACGATGACATGACGTAGACAAGATCAGTTTATCTATATGGCGGTAGATATAGATCTCATCTTTTTATCCTTAGTAGCAACGATACATACGTGTCGGTTCCCTTTCTGTCACTGGGATCAAGCACCGTAAGATCGAACCCACTACCAGGCACCTCTTCCCATTGCAAGATAAATAGATCGAGTTGGTCAGACAAAACCCAAATATCGGAGAAGAAATACGAGGCTATAAGAGATCATGCATAAAAGAGATCAAAGAAACTCAAATACTTTCATCGATATAAAAACATAGATCTGATCATAAACTCGAAGTTCATCGATCCCAACAAACACACCGCAAAAAGAGTTACATCATATGGATCTCCAAGAGACCATTGTATTGAGGATCAACAGAGAGAGATGAAGCCATCTAGCTACTAACTACGGACCCGAAGGTCTACAAAGAACTACTCATGCATCATTGGAGAGGCACCAATGGAAGTGATGAACCCCTCCATGACAGTGTCTAGATTGGATCTGGTGATTTTGGACTCTGCGGCAGCTGGATGAATATTTCGTCGACTCCCCTAGGGTTTTGGGACTATTTGGGTATTTATCGAGCAAAGAGGTGGTCCGGGGGCGCCCGAGGTGGGCACAACCCACCTGGGTGCGCCAGGGCCTCCTGCTGTGCCCTGGTGAGTTGTGCCCCCTCGGGGCACCCCCAGGTGCAACTAGGGCCCATCTGCTTCCTTTTGGCCCATAAAAAATCATCGTAAAGTTTCGTGCCATTTGGACTCTGTTTGATATTGATTTCCTGCGATGTAAAAAACATGGAAAAAATTGGAACTAGCACTGGACACTGTGTCAATAGGTTGGTACCAAAAAATGATATAAAATGACTATAAAATGATTATAAAACATCCAAGAATGATAATAAAACAACATGGAACAATAAAAAATTATAGATATGTTGGAGACGTATCACTATTAAATATCTAATGGAAAAGAAAGATGCTAAACGTAGACTCGTTAGGTGGGTTCTCTTGCTTCAAGAATTTGACTTACACATTACTAATAGGAAGGGAGCTGAGAACCCCATAGCTGATAACTAGTCTAGGTTAGAAAATATTCTTGATGACCCACTACCTATTAATGATAGCTTTCCTTATGAGCACCTAGCTGCCATAAATGCTTCTTATAACACTCCTTGGTATGCTAACTATGCTAATTATATTGTTGCAACATTTATACCACCTAGTTTCACATACCAACAAAATAAAAAAATCTTCTATGACTTAAGACATTACTTTTGGGATGACCCATATATTTATAAAGAGGGAGTAGATGGTATTATTAGACATTATGTACCTGAGCATGAACAGGAACAAATCCCACGGAAATGTCACTCCGAGCCTATGGAGAACATCATGCAGGAGATAGAATTGCCCATAATGTATTATAATCTGGTGTTTATTGTCCCCTTTTCAAGGATTCCCGTAAGTTTGTCTTGTCTTGTGATGAATGTAAAAACATAGGTAATATCGGTAAGCGTCAGAAAATGCCTACGCACTATTCACTTGTTGTTGAACCATTTTATGTTTGGGGTTTTGATTATATGGGACCTTTTCCTTCCTCTAATGGGTATAAACGTATTCTGGTTGCTGTTGATTACGTTACTAAGTGGGTAGGAGCTATTCAAACTAGTAGTGTTGATGATAACACCTCCATTAAAATGCTTAAAGTAGTTATTTTCCCAAGGTTTGGAGTCCCTAGATATTTAATGAGTGATGGTGGTTCACACTTTATTCATGGTGCTTTCCATAAAATGCTTGCTAAATATGATGTTAACCACATATTTGCATCACCCTATCATCCTCAATCTAGTGGTCAAGTTGAACTTAGCAATAGAGAAATAAAATTAATATTACATAAAAACATCAATAGGTCCCTGTCGTGGAATCGTCACGCCAGATGTCCTAGTGAAAGGACTTAAACGTGGAGCCATCGCAACTAGGAAGCTTAAAGGGGTTAAATGTGACAAAGGACACGAGGAGTTTATACTGGTTCAGCCCCTTGCGGTGAAGGTAAAGGCCTAGTCTAGTTGAGGTGATATTGCTAGGGTTTCGATGACCAGGGAGCGAATACGCTTAACCTGGCTCTCGATATGTTGTTTCTTGTCCTAAGCCGCCGCTGGGTCGTCCCCTTATATACATGGGTTGACGCCCTGCGGCCTACAGAGTCCCGGCCAGCTCATACAACGTGTCCGGCTCGGTGACGTATCTTACATGCCTTTCATTACAAGTCTATTCATACATGGCGATTTATATGTACGGGCCTTAAGCCGCCTCTGGGCTTGGGCCTATCATAAGCCTAACTGTGAACCGCCACCTTGTATACTTCTGGGGCTTCATACCGGTGAACCGCCATTGCGGTTGACCCGGCCCCTCCTGGGCAGGTCATATCTGGTAGTCATATCCCCAACATTAGGCCCCAGGTTGATTTGAACTTCGTTCATGTCAATCTTCAACACTTAGAAAAAATCCATCTACCACTGATGTGAAAGCCTTGTAACCCGCCATGACGTCATCTCCAGGAATTTTGGAAACCCGCCACAACGTCACCTTAACGGATCTTTCTCTAAAATGCCTTCCGAAAATCGAGGCGTCTAATTAGCTTGATAATCATCATTTTGGTCTCCTCGTTGTTCGCACCTGCCTATCGCCCCTTTCCTTATAAATAGGATCCGAAAGCCATCTCACATTTTCCTCCTTCTTCCTTCTCTCGCAACCCCTCTGCTGCTCGAGCTCCACCGCCGCTACAGAGCACTTCGTCTTCCTCAACCTCGGCCGCTGCATCAACCTGAGTTGATCCAGATAACGACGACGACCCTCCACAGCAGATCTGCAGCTGTAAGTTTCTTCTTTTTCGTACCTTAGATCCACACTAGGGTTTGCGAGCTTCTTCGTGTTCTTCATAGTTCATTGGAGTTCATCGTAGTTCACCCTCCAGGCTATACCACGAGCCTCTTTGATCTGAGAACGACGTTAAACTGCTATGGTAGATGTTTTATTTCTTCTTTCAGTATCAGTAGATTCCCTTTCTTGGAAGAAAAATCTTGTGCAAGCTCATGAACTCATCTGTACTAGCTTTTTGGTCTAGATTTATTTTTCTTTTCTGAACAGCCGTTGATCCCAAGTAATATATGCAGTCTGTGAAACTTGTTTACCTTAGTACTTAGCCAATCTTTTGTTGCTGGCAACCTTTGAATATCCTTAGTCATGGCGGCTTACCATGCTGGCTTATTTTTCCTTCTTATACCATTATCCCTTATTTAATCTGCAATTACACATCTGTATTGCAACCATTAACCTGTAATTCCACCAATTAACTTGAACCGACAAATTACTTCCTTTTTAGCTTGTCTCTTCGCCATGCCGCCAAAGACGACGATAGTTTGCAACTGGGTCCCTTCCATAGTCACTGTGGACACTCTGAAGGATTTTGTCACCGTTGGGTATTTAGCAGAGAAGAGAGTCATGTCCTACCACGCCCCTGACCCGGCTAAAGAAAAGCCTCAGCCAAAAGATGGTGAAATCATCGTCTTTACTGATCATATGAACCAGGGTTTTTCACCGCCTGGCTCAAAATTCTTCAAAGAGGTCCTGCATTTTTTCAAGCTTCATCCGCAAGATATTGGACCCAATTCCATATCAAACATCTGTAATTTCCAAGTTCTCTGCGAGGTTTATCTTCAAGAAGAACCTACTGTTGAACTCTTTAGAGAGTATTTCAATTTGAATCGCCAGAATGAATACACCAACGGCCCCAGCTTGGAACTTGGTGGGATTTCAATTCAGTGCAGACGGGATGCTGTCTTTCCTTTAGTAGACTTGGCAAGCCATCCCAAGGACTGGAACCAAACTTGGTTCTATTGCAAAGATATGTCGCCAGCTGATGAAAAACCAATGCTAGGTTATTGCGCTGAGCGTCTTGATGCTAAGTATTCACTCCCTGATAAGCTTTCTGCCGCTGAACGTAAGAAACTCATCCCAACCATCAAAAGGGTTCAAGCCTTGCTAGGAAATGGCTTAACTAGAGTTGACTTGATTCGCCGTTGGATCGCATGGCGGATCATCCCTCTAAGCCGCTGATCTGACTTGATGTACAACTATACCGGGGGAGCAGACGATCCATTAGGCCATAGCTCCCTACGTCTGACTGAAGAAGCCATTGTTGAAATGTCAACCACCCTCGTCAACAGCAAATGTGAAGACTGCAGCAAAGTAGGATTGAATCCTTTCTGCAAACTTAACCTGACACCAAAGGTAAATCCCCTTGACTCCTTTTTCTTCAACAGTTAAGTATTTGCATGAGTTTCAACTTGTTATTTTCCTAAAGGCTAAATCTGACTTTTGGAAGGCCAAATATGATCATGAGGCTGCCAAAAAAAGCTAGAGACGCCGCAATAGCCGCCAAGAAGATGGCCAGAATATCTAAGAATAAACCAACTACTTCTGATATGTTCATGTTGGATGACGTCTTTGAGTCGGAGGTAGCCCTTGACTCTCTTGGCCTGCTTTTTAACAACCTTATTGACACTGACTGTTACCAGGATGACACTGGGCCAGCCAGGCAGTAGAAGAAGAGGTAACTATTATTTCATCAGACTCAGAACCTTTGCTAAGGCAGAAACCTCAGTGTATAACCCAGAAAGTAAGGTTTTCACACCCCTTGGCTTATTTAGATCCTCATTTTCTTTTGAAAAAGCAGCAACATGAGAGCCGCCGTCACACCCGGACAAGTGGAGACGATGAGTTACTCTCCGGCTTACCAAAAACTCCTCGGAAACGCCAGAATGAGGTTCTTTTACCTCTTAACTCTGATGAATGAGTCACTTTTATAAATCACTCAACTATAATTCCATTTTTTACAGGAGATTGCTCGTTCCTCCTCTCGTGATTCCTCCCAAACTCAGTTGCCGACTTTTAAGACCGCCCCCGGGTAAAGATAATTATCCTTCTTCTGCACCTTTATGCCTGTATCGTTATATTGACTCTTTGAATTCTCCTTAGTGGTCAAGCTAAGCCCAAGAAGGCCAAGGTGGCCAAACTGGCTGAAGCCCCGAAAGTCGCTGAACCGGCGCAGCCGACTCTTGCCTCAGAACAAACTGAAGCACCAAAAGATCCTCCTCTCAATGCTCAACCTGAAATGCATGAGCCGTCTGTTGACGAAACCACTATTGATCCATCAAGTATTGAACCGTCAAGCTCAACTAACCTGCCGGAGATTCATGCTAATGATGTTGTAATTATTGGCACCGGATTTACTGAGCCGGGAAATCCAACGATACTAGCAAGACATTCAGCCAAACAAGAAGTCACGGAAAGACGGACAGTAAGGTTTGACGTCTCCCACTATGCTCATTTGAGTACTAGTGATGTATTATCCGGCTATGTCAGTCAAGTGCATTCCAGCCGTGACTTGGAGATTGAAATAGTTAAGCAACTTCACCAGAGGTATGAGGTATGTCATCTGGTTTTATATATACATCCTTCCAGCCCCCAAGTCTTCTGATTATGAGAAATTGGAATAATATGTAGACTTGAAATATTTACAAGCTTCTGTCCTAGACTCCCTCCAAGTCCGATTTATACACTGTAACACCGGATTCTAATGATAGCATAACCTTGCGTTGGTAGTCCCCAAGGGCCGGTTTAATCAGTAGGAATAAGCCGGTCCTATTAATTATTATATAAAGGAACAAAACTTGACTGCATAACCCCCATGAGTCGGCTGGGATTGTTTAATAGCACACCCGACTTATCTTTAGAAAGAAAAACACACAATGTGCATTAGCCCCCAAGTGCCAAGTGTTGTTGCTTGCAAAGTAGTTGGGACTTCAGAAAGAGCCGATTCTTTTGAAAAATTGTGTTGACAGACATTAGCCCCCAAGTGTCAAGTGGTTTTGCTTGCAAAGCACTTGGGACTTTTGAAAAAAAAATCCAATTCCTTTGATAATAAGTTTGCGCTGACAGACATTAGCCCCCAAGTGCCTAGTGTTATTGCTTGCAAAAGCACTTGGGACTTATTTTTATAATCCGCCATGAAACTAACAACATTATTCTATGTACAGGTTGTAACCGCATAATTGGAATCCCAATTGACTGAAGCCAAGACCCGGCTGTCGACTTAGGAGATTGAAATAAAGAAAATTGAATCCAAACTCCAGTTGAGCATGTCTGAAGCACAGAAAATGAAGACCGGTTTTAATGCGGAGAAAAAGTCTTGGGCTGATGAGAAGACTGCCCTGACACAGCATGCTGAAATGGCCGAGGCGGCTCTCAAGGAAGTTACCGCCGAACTCACCGGTTTAAAGAACCATGTGTCTCAGATGGTCTCAGCAATCTTCCGTGAGTCACCTTATTATTTACTTAAAGTCTATTTTTGTCACCATAATATGAGCCGCCTGCTTAACCTATTGGAAATACCTCACATGTCCCCGGAGCAGCAATCTGAGTCAAAATAGCTTGATAAAGCTCAAGGCGGTTTGCACCCTTATGGAGCAACAGTATACTGGAGCTCAACGGGCTCTTGCCATTATCTCCCTAGCTAACCAAGGACCAAATTTATTGAGTGGTGTCTTGAAGAAGCTATCCATCTTACCTGCCAGGTTTCAAGAAGTCAAGCGCTCCCGTGCGAGAGCCGGAGCTGTAACTGCCTTAAGCCGCTCCAAAGCCTGGGTACCGGAGCTAGACCCGGCGGACGTAGCCAAGGGGTACCCCATCTTTAAGGAAGATGGGAGTCCCTTCGACCAAGAAGACTTTGCTGCTTGTGTAAAAGAGATTTGTCCTCATGCCACCATTATTGCCAAAGAAACCAATCTTACTAAGTATCAGCCGGGTTTTGATGCTGAGAATAAAAAGACGGCGACTCCTTCGTATAAAGTGATGGATCTAATCCCACCGGTTCGCCAGCACACCTTCGCCCCGGAAATTGACCCGTCTAGTCTAATTGATGATGAGGCTGAGTTCGTCGCCCTTCATGGCTTTGATTGGTCCAAGCCCAATTTCCAAACGGTGGAGGAAGATGAATCAACAAGGGATGAGTCATAACCATCCAATTAATCTGGCCAGGATTGATGAGCCGGCTTTAGTTTATCATCTTCTATGAGAGTTTAAAAACAACATTATCCGTTTGGGCTCCAAGCACCTTGTAATAGGCTAGCTTAAAACTTCATGTTCTGCTTATGCCATTGTGCATATTGTGCTCCGTACAACACTTTTATCCTTCATGTGAACATATGCCTTACATCCTTTATAATATCAGTAATGTTTGAATCTGTTCCTGCATGTAAAATATAAAAATTGTCCTCGCGGTTTATCGCCGGACGGGTCAAAACACCCAGTACACAATCATGGAAACCAACATAACTGTATAATCAAGGCTGGAAACCTTCTGATTGAAGAAATACAGATAAACCTGTTATGAATTTTAACGGCAATATCATACCTTTTGCGATCTTGAATCTAAACTGTCGGCTTATGTGACCCGAACAGTAAGGGTGATAACCCAATCTTTAAAAGCCAACACTTCCATATGTATGATGACAGTCATGCACCGGCGACTTATCGTCAAGAACTTAAGTTGGGTTTAATTAAAACCATACTTATACTTAGATCAAGACGAAAAACCGCAGAATAAAGACTGTCTTTCAAAAAACTTAAGTCAAACATAAAGAAAAAAAAATTGGAGGCTTCTGATTCGAATACGATCAGTAAACCGGACCAAAGGGGTTAAGCTAGGATTCAAATACGATCATGTAGCCCCCAGTGGCTTTGGCGTTGCGCCGATCAAGAGGGTACCGACAACTATGTTCACTTTGGTTCGAATATGACCTATGTTTGAATAGGAAGCCCCCAAAATGACCTTGAGAGGTTTTTAACGACCCTGATTCGAATACGATCCAAGTCGGACTCAAAAAGGGGTTAAGCTATGATTTGAATACGATCAGGAAGCCCCCTAGTGAGTTTGGCATTGCGCCGATCAAGAGGGTACTGACAGCTATGTTCTCTTTGGTTCGAATACTACCTATGTTTGAACCGGAAGCCCCCTAGTGACCATATGGTTTAACGGCTAGATTTGGATAGGATCATGAGCCGAACCAAAGGGTTAAGCTAGATTTGAACACAATCATCCCCCAATTGGTCATCTTAAATTTATCATTATGAAGATATGTGATTATTGAAAAAGGTCAGAGGTCTTGCTTTATTACTTATCATAATATATACAACGTCAAAGTATGTACATTATGAGAGCCGGTGGCTCAAGTATAGTAAGGCCAAAGATGAGCGATATTCCATGGCCGGCGGGTCTCTTCGTCCGACTTACGTGAGTCTTTGTGCTCTCGAACATCGGTGAGGTAGTATGACCCATTGTTCAAGTTCCTGCTGACCACAAAGGGTCCTTCCCAAGGTGGGGATAATTTGTGTGCATCAGTTTGGTCCTGGATGAGCCGGAGCACCAAGTCCCCTTCTTGAAAGGTTCTAGACTTAATCCGGCAGCTGTGATAACAGCGCAGGTCCTGTTGGTAAATCGCCGAGCAGGCTATTGCTAAGTCATGCTCTTCATCTAACAGGTCAAGCGCGTCCCGACGGGCTTGTTCGTTATCAGCTTCAATGTAAGCCGCCACGTGGGGTGAGTCATGACGGATGTCACTAGGCAAGACTGCCTCTGCTCCATAAACCATGAAGACAGGCGTATAACCCGTAGACCTGTTAGGGGTAGTATTGATGCTCCATATCATAGAGGGTAACTCCTCCACCCAACAACCTGACGTCCATTGTAAAGGGACCTTAAGCCGGGGTTTGAGACCTTTCAAGATTTCCTGATTGGCTCTTTCAGCTTGACCATTGGATTGGGGGTGAGCTACTGATGAAACATCATGCCGGATATGCTCCCATTGACAGAATTCCTCCATAGCCCCTTTGGACAGATTAGTACATTGTCAGTTATAATGCTGTGAGGAAAGCCAAAACGAGAGATCACTTTCTTCATGAATTAAACCACCGTGGCTGCATCACACTTACTAACCGGCTTTACCTCAACCCACTTTGTGAATTTGTCAACTGCCACCAAAAGGTGCGTCTTTTTATCTTTGGATCTTTTGAAAGGTCCAACCATGTCGAGCCCCCAGACTGCAAATGGCCAAGTAATTGGAATCATACGCAATTCTTGAGCCGACACATGTGCCCGCTGTGCGAATTTCTGACAACCGTCACACCTACTGACCAGATCCTCCGCATCAGCGTGAGCCGTCAGCTAGTAAAAACAGTGACGGAAGGCTTTGGCTACTAAGGACTTTGAACCGGCATGATGGCCACAATCTCCTTCATGGATTTCGCGAAGAATTTCTTGATCTTCCTCAGGAGAGACACAACGTTGA
Organism: Triticum aestivum; assembly: GCF_018294505.1. Taxonomy (NCBI): domain Eukaryota; kingdom Viridiplantae; phylum Streptophyta; class Magnoliopsida; order Poales; family Poaceae; genus Triticum; species Triticum aestivum. The sequence goes on along the minus strand of NC_057800.1, from coordinate 272,633,580 downwards.
AACGCCCCTATGACACTGGGATGATGCAACTCACCATTGGCAATTGTCATTGATTTAGATCGCTGGGTTACCTGTCTGGCCACTCATCCTTAGGCAACTCACCCCGGGTCATATAAGCCAAGTATGGCACTGTCCAGTCTGGGATGACGTGAAGAGCCGCCACCAATTGTGCCTCCGGGTCTGGAACAGCCAAGTCCTCCTCTGTAGGAAATTTGATAGAAGGGTTATGCAGAACATCTAAGGAAGTGTTAGGTGGCACCGGCTTATGCTGAGACCCCAGCCGACTTAAAGAAAGGGGCAGATCTAACCATAGTGATGGGATGACCCTGAAAATAATGCTTAAGCTTCCGGCTCACCATGAATACCCCATAAACAAGTTTCTGCCAATGTGGATATCTCTGTTTGGACTCAATGAGTACCTTACTGACATAGTAAACCGGCCGTTGAACCAGATATTCCTTGCCAGCCTCCTTGCGCTCTACTATAATGGCCACACTGACAGCATGTGTGTTAGCAGCCCCATATAACAATAATGGCTCCTTATCAATGGGGGCAGCAAGGACCGGCGGCTCAGCGAGCTGTCTCTTCAGATCTTCAAAGGAAGTGTTAGCAGCATCACTCCAGACAAAATCATCCGTCTTCATCATCATTTGATACAGCGGTATGGCCTTCTCACCTAACCGGCTTATGAACCGGCTTAAAGCAGCAACATGACCTGCCAACCGCTGAACGTCATTGATGCATGCTAGTTTAGCCAAAGATGTAATTGCTTTGATTTTCTTCGGGTTAGCCTCAATGCCTCTGTTAGAAACCAAAAAACCCAAAAGCTTGCCCGCTGGCACTCCAAAAATGCACTTGGCCGGGTTAAGCATCATCTTGTAGACCCAAAGGTTATCAAAGGTTTCCTTCAGATCATCGATCAAGGTCTCTTTCTCTATGGACTTTACCACAATATCGTCCACATAAGCATGAACATTGCGCCCAATCTGATTGTGAAGACTGTTCTGCACACATCGCTGATAAGTCGCCTGGGCACTCTTAAGCCCAAAAGGCATAGACACATAGTAGAAGGCTCCAAATGGAGTAATAAAAGCTATCTTCTCCTGGTCCTTAACTGCCATCTTGATCTAATGATAACCGGAATAAGCATCCAAAAAGCTCAAACGCTCACAACCCGCTGTAGCATCAATGATTTGATCAATACGAGGGAGAGCAAAAGGATCAGCCGGACAAGCCTTGTTTAAGTCTGTGTAATCCACACACATACGCCAAGTGCCATTCTTTTTAAGCACGAGCACCGGGTTAGCCAACCACTCTGGATGAAAAACTTCAATAATGAACCCGACCGCCAAGAGCCGGGACCCCTCCTCACCAATGGCCTTGCGCCTTTCCTCATTGAACCGCCGAAGAAACTACTTGACTGGCTTAAATTTTGGATAAATGTTGAGAGTGTGCTCAACGAGTTCTCTCGGTACACCCGGCATGTCAGAAGGTTTCCATGCAAAGATGTCCCGGTTCTCACGGATGAACTCGATGAGCGTGCTTTCCTATTTGAGATCCAGATTAGCACTGATACTAAACTGTTTAGATGAGTCACCTGGAAGAAAATCAACGAGCTTAGTGTCATCAGCCGACTTAAATTTCAGCAATGGCTCATGCTCTGTAGTTGGGTTTTTTCAAAGATGTCATTTCCGCCGGGTCAACATTATCCTTGTAGAATTTCAACTCCTTTGTTGCACAAGAAGATTCGGCATAAGCAGCATCACCTTCCTCACATTCGAAGGCTATCTTCCGACTCCCATGCACTGTGATAGTGCCCTTATAACCTGGCATTTTGAGCTGCAAATAAACATAACACGGTCGTGCCATGAACTTGGCATAAGCCGGTCGTCCAAACAGGGCGTGATATGGGCTCTTGATTTTGACTACCTCAAAAGTTAATTTCTCGGCCCTGGAATCATGCTCATCTCCAAAGGCTACCTCCAGCTCAATCTTACCCACTGGGTATGCCAATTTACCAGGCACCACTCCATGAAAATAGTGTTGGACGTCTTAAGACTTTCGTCAGTCAACCCCATGCGACGGAAAGTCTCATAATAGAGGATGTTGATACTACTGCCTCCGTCCATGAGTACTTTAATGAATTTATATCCACCAACCTGAGGTGCCGCCACCAAAGCCAGGTGAACCGGATTGTTAACCCGGGGAGGGTGATCCTCCCTACTCCATAGAATAGGCTGCTCAGACCATCTCAAATAACGAGGGACTGCCGGCTCAACAGCATTCACATCCCTCTTATGAAGCTTCTGGTCCCGTTTGCACAAACTGGTAGTGAACACATGATACTGCCCACTGTTCAACTGCTTTGGATTGCTCTGGTATCCAGATTGCTATTGCTGCTGCTGACCTCCTTGGCCAGATTGCTGATTGTACCCACCTTGAGAGCCTTGAGAGCCTTGAAAATTGGAATTTGAACCACCGCTCGGTCCATGAAAACCGCCGCCACCTGAGCCGCCGCCCGGCCCATGATTGCTAGTGAACATGTTAGAGTTCTTGAAAGCCTTCATGATCGTACAATCCTTCCATAGGTGAGTGGCCGGTTTCTACTGAGTACCGTGCCTTGGACAAGGCTCATTTAACAGCTGCTCAAGAGTGGGACCTGACCCGCCGAACCGAGGAGGTGGCCTCCCCTTACGTCGCTGATTGTTGCCTTGTGCATTGGTGTTAGCCACAAACTCCAAACTACCATCAGCCTTACGTTTATTATTGCCTCCCTGGTTTGCCGGGTTATGCTGATGACCCTTGCCGTTCTTCTTACCCTTCCCTGTCTTCTCCTTGTCAGACTCGGGATCCTTGGTACTATCAGAGTCGACATACTTGACTAGAGCCGCCATCAGCTGGCCCATGTCATTACAATCACGTTTGAGCCGCCCAGCTTCTATTTCAGAGGCATAAAACGGCAATTTTTCTCCATCATTAAGACTGCAGAGCCGGCATCCATCTTATCAGATGAATGTATTATGGCTTTGACCCGGCGCACCCAATGAGTCATGGACTCTCCTTCCTCTTGTTTACAATTAGTCAAATCCACAATTGATATGTGTTGCTTGCAAGTGTCTTTAAAATTCTGAATAAACCGGGCTTTTAATTCTGCCCATGAGCCGATGGAATTGGGTGGCAGCCCCTTCAACCAAGTGCGAGCCGTTCCATCTAACATCATGGTGAAGTACTTGGCCATTGCCGCATCACTGACCTCCAGTAGCTCCATGGCCATCTCATAGCTTTCAATCCATGCCGCTGGCTGTAAATCGGCCGTGTAATTAGGCACCTTTCGAGGCCCCTTGAAATCCTTTGGCAAAAACTCATTACGTAGAGCCAACACCAAGCAAGGGACACCTCCTGTCCTTGTGGCCACGCCTGCCTCAACAAAGGTCATCGGATAAATCGGAAAAGCCTGGTGAGCCGCCTGCTCAGCCTCTTGGCGGATCCTATCCTGGTCAACCAAGTTAAGAGCTCCATCACGTGCCGGGTCGCACCCACATGGTTGGTCACGGCGTCGGGCGTTGCTTGAAATGGCTGCTGAATCTATGTGTCTGCTATAACTAGGGCTCCGGCTTGGGCGAGGGGTCGAATGAATCTTGTCTCGACTATAAGAAATGCCTCCTGCTGCGCCAGAGCTGTCTGAAGAATTTCTCTGACCCTTCGGGTTTCAATCACCGTCGGAGAGTCACCCTCCGCTGGGAGAGTCGCCAATCTTGCCGCTGCAGCGATCATGTTCTCCAAAGGGTTAGAATAATGACCCGGTGGTGTTGGTACATAAGGAGGTGGAGCAATATTCATCCGAGGAGGTTCCATCACCCGTGGCTGAACCGGCGCCCCAGCCTCGGGCATCGCCACCCGGTTCACCTCTGGCGGGTTACTAGGGCCTGCACTGGGTGTGCAGAAGAGGTTTCTAGGATCGTAAGTCAGAGGCAGGCATGACTGAGCCTTCTGGTGTCTTCTCCTCATGACCTCGTTTGATGCGTTTAGATCCATCGTGAGCTGAAAATCCTTTGACTGAATCTGCTGAGCTTGAGCATCCAAAGCCACCCGCTCCGCAGCCATCCTGACGTCCTCTGCTGCTAGGTTTTCCTTGGCTTGTACTACCTCCTCATGTAACCATGCCACTTCTGCATCGTGTTGAGCTTGATCCACCGGGTTAACCACGGTAGTCAACAGGGCTGTCATCCTATCCATGAGATCCATCAGCACCTGAGCCGGCGGGCGCGCAGGGCCTCCTGCCCCGGCTGCCGCTGATCCGGAGGTTATTGCTGCCATAGCCGTAGAGTTTTGAATAGGTTGCGTACCCATCATGAAGATCCCTGCTCTTCTTGGCGGCTCAAAGGGGTCCGGAATACTGCTGCCACCGGAACAGCCCCCAAGCCCACCATCTTGCAATTGATACAATGAATCCGTCTCACCTTTGGACGATCCACCGTCAGAGCAGATGGCTGTCTCATCGCCAGACTCTGGTTCTTCAGAGAACTCTCCTCCATGGATGCATCCCACAAAGGCACTCTTCACGACAGGCTGAGTCCGGGCGGGTCTCGCGTGCTGAGCCGTCTCGATGATGTCGGTGCAGATGTCCGGCTCAGGGCTCGGCTCGCTGATCTAGTCGATGAAGACGTGGATTCTGCCGAAGGGGACCCGGTACCCGTACTCAATTGAGCCGGTGTCGGGGCCCCAGCCTGCGTCGTTGATGTAGAGCTTGCTGCGACGACTCTTGGTCATCCGTCCCACAACATATCCCTTGAGCCCTTCGAAGTTGCCCTTCAAGAACTCAAATACACCGTGCGCAGTCCCCATGGTGGGCGCCAACTATCATGGAATTGTCATGGCATATGTCCTAGTGAAAGGACTTAAACGTGGATCCATCGCAACTAGGAAGCTTAAAGGGGTTAAACGGGACAAAGGACATGAGGAGTTTATACTGGTTCAGCCCCTTGCGGTGAAGGTAAAGGCCTAGTCCAGTCGAGGTGATATTGCTAGGGTTTCGATGACCAGGGAGCGAATACGCTTAACCTGGCTCTCCATCTGTTGTTTCTTGTCCTAAGCCGCCACCGGGTCATCCCCTTATATACACGGGTTGACGCCCTGCGGCCTACAGAGTCCCGTCCGGGTCATACAACGTGTCTGGCTTGGTGACGTATCTTACATGCCTTTCATTACAAGTCTATTCATACATGGCGGTTTATACGTACGGGCCTTAAGACGCCTCTGGGCTTGGCCCTATCATAAGCCTAACTATGAACCGCCACCCTGTATACTTCTGGGGCTTCATACCGATGAACCGCCATTGTGGTTGACCCAGCCCCTCCTGCGCGGGTCATATCCGGTAATCATATCCCCAACAGTCCCAAAAAAATTGGTCTAAGAAATTAGATGATGCACTTTGGGCCTACAAAACAACTTATGAAAATCCTATGGGCGTGTCTCCTTATAAAATGGTTTATGGAAAAGCTTGTCATTTTCCTCTTGAGTTAGAACACAAAGCGTATTGGGCAATTAAAAATCTCAATTATGACTTCAAACTTGCTGGTGAAAAGAGGTTATTTGATATTAGCTCACTTGATAAATGGAGAACCCAAGCTTACGAAAATGCCAAACTATTTAAAGAAAAAGTTAAAAGATGGCATGACAAAATAATCCAAAAGCGAGAAGTCAAAGTTGGTGAGCATGTTCTATTGTACAATTCTTGTTTTAGATTTTTTGCAGGAAAACTTCTTTCCAAATGGGAAGGACCTTATATTATTGAAGAAGTTTATAGCTCTGGAGCTATCAAGATTAATAATGCCAAAGGTACTAACCCGAGGGTGGTAAATGGACAAAGAATTAAGCACTATATCTCAGGTATGCCAAGTACTGTTGAAAGCAATATTACCCAAACCATGACACCGGAGGAATACATAAAAGAAACCTTCCAGAACACTCCAAAATTTTGAAAAAGGAGAGGTACGTAATACGGTAAGTAAATAGACTTCGAAAAATCCGCAAAAGTATTTTCTATTAGTTTTGGAATATTAGAAAAAATAGGAAAAATAAGAAACAACTAAGAAGGCATCCCAGGTGCCCACAAGACACCAGGGCACGCCTGCCCCACCTGGCGCGCCCTAGTGGGTGTTGGGGCCCTCGAGCACCTTCCCGACTATGTTTTTCTTCCATGTTCTTGTTTCCCAAGATAAAAGAAATCTTTATATATACCCTTAGGCGATTTGACCATCGCATAGCAGAAAAATCCTCTGTTCTTGTTTCACGTTGTTTTTTGGCAAATCAGAAAATATGTCATCTCAAGATTCGGAGGGAGAGAGCCATGTTTCTCACCATCCTCTAGATCCAAATATCTTTAAGAATACCGATCCTTACTTCTGGGCTACGAATGAGGAGGAAGATACCAGCTCCAAAGAAGATGAAGCTCCACTACTCCAACCTGGAGTATGCATGTGGAATTCAAAAAATCAAGCCTCCCCAACAAAGCAAACAAATCTAAGACCCAATCTATATCATCTCGTTTTCTGTAGGAGAGCAAGGCAATATTATGTAAGAGAGTAATAAAGCTTGAGCTAGAAATTGTGGATCTCAGTGAGGAAAATTTTAGCTTCAAACGCAAGTTGGAAAAACTTACTACCTCATCACCACCACCATTCATCATCTTCCTTATCAAAGGAGACTTGAGTACACGGGTATGGGCACTCCTCTTGGCTTGTGCCAAGTGATACGTCCATTTTGCACCATGATTTTATGTTAATATTTATTGCATTATGGGTTGTTATTACACATTATGGTACAATACTTATACCTTTTCTCTCTTATTTTACAAGATTTACATGAAGAGAGAGAATGCCGGCAGCTGGAATTCTGGACCGGAAAGGAGCAAATCTGAGAGACCTATTCTGCACAACTCCAAAAGTCTTGAAAATTTACGCAGAATTGTTTTGGAATATATATGAATTATTGGGCGAAGAAACTACCAGAGGGGACCCACCAGGTGGCCACAATCCTATGGGCGCGCCCTACTTCCCAGGGCTTGTTGCCCCCCTGGCATGTCTCTGGTGCCCATCTTCTGCTATATGAAGCGTTTTGGCCTAGAAAAAAAAATCAGAAGAGTGCTTTCGGGACGAACCGCCGCTGTCTCGAGGCGGAAACTGGGCAGAAGTAATCTAGGGCTCTGGCGGAGCTGTTCTGCCAGGGAAACTTCCCTCCTTGAGGGGGAAATCAAAGACATCATCATCACCAGCGATCCTCTCATCGAGGAAGGGTGAATCTTCATCAACATCTTCACCACCACAATCTCCTCTCATACCCTAGTTCATCTCATGTATTCAATCTTTGTCCCAAAACCTCAGATTGGTACCTGTGGGTTGCTAGTTGTGTTTGGATACTTAATGATGCTCAATACCCCTCTAATCTTGAACATGAACATGCTTTGTGAGTAGTTACGTTTGTTCCCAAGGACATGGGAGACGTCTTGTTATAACTAATCATGTGAATTTGGTATTCGTCTGATATTTTGATGAAATGTATGTTGTCTTTCCTCTAGTGGTGTTATGTGAATGTTGACTACATGACACTTCACCATGACTTGGGCCTAGGGGAAGGCATTGGGAAGGAATAAGTAGATGATGGGTTGCTAGAGTGAAAGAAGCTTAAACCCTAGTTTATGCATTGCTTTTGTAAGGGGCTGATTTGGATCCACATGTTTCATGCTATGGTTAGATTTATCTTAATTCTTCTTTTGTAGTTGCGGATGCTTGCGAGAGGGGTTAATCATAAGTGGGGGGCTTCTCCAAGTAAGGAGATCACCCAAGCACCGGTCCACCCACATATCAAATTATCAAAGTAACAAACGTGAATCATACGAGCGTGATGAAAACTAACTTGACAATAATTCCCATGTGTCCTCGGGAGCGCTTTGCCTTATATAAGAGTTTGTCCAGGCTTATCCTTTGCTATAAAAAGGATTGTGCCACCTTACTACACCTTTGTTACACTTGTTACTTGTTGCCCGTTACGAATTATCTGATCACAAAACTATCTGTTACCAATAATTTTAGTGCTTGCAGAAAATACCTTGCTAAAAACTAATACGTATCCGCCGCATCTATAATTTTTGATTGTTTCATGCCAATTTTATACAACTTTTACATACTTTTGGCAAATTTTTACATGATTTATTGGACTAACCTATTGATCCAGTGCCTAGTGCCAATTCCTGTTTTCTGCATGTTTTTTGTATCGCAGAGTATCCATATCAAACGAAGTCCAAATGTAACAAAATTTCACAGAGAATTATTTTGGAATATATGTGATTTTGGGGAGTTGGAATCACCGCAAATGGAGGCCCACAGAACCCACAAGACACCAGGGCGCGCCAGAGGAGCCTGGCTCGCGATGGTGGGTTGTGCTCACCTCGTACATTGGTTGGACCTCTACTTCGGGTGCACGGAAGCTTATATCCAGAAAAAATGTGTTAAAATCTCGGCGCAATCGGGTTTACGGATCTCCCGGAATATAAGAAACGGTTTTCGGCCAGATCTGGGGAAGGCGAAACAGAAGAGAACAGAGAGGGAGATCCAATCTCGGAGGGGCTCCCGCCCCTCGGCCTCCATGGAGACCATGGACCAGAGGGGGAACTCTCCTTCCATCTAGGGGGGAGGCCAAGGAAGAATAAGAAGGAGGGGGGCTCTCTCCCCCTCGCTTCTGGTGGCGCCGGAGTCCCACCTGGGTAATGATCGGGACGACGATCTACATCAACAATCTTGCTACTATCAACACCAACTTTCTCCCCCTCTATGTAGCGGTGTAACACCTCTTCTCCCCGCTGTAATCTCTACTTAAACATGGTGCTCAACTCCATATATTATTTCCCAATGATCTATGGTTATCCTATGATGTTTGAGTTGATCCATTTTGTCCTGTGGGTTAATCGTGATCTTGGTTGGTATGATTGTATATTTTATTTATGGTGCTATCCTACGGTGTCCTCCATTCTCGCGCCAACGTGAGGGCCCCCCGCTGTAGGGTGTTGCAATATGTTCATGGTTCGCTTATGGTGGGTTGTGAGAGTGACAAAAGCTTAAACCCGAGTAAGTGGGGTATGACGTATGGGAGTAAAGAGGACTTGATACTTAATGCTATGGTTGGGTTTCATGACCTTAATGATCTTTAGTAGTTGCGGATGCTTGCTAGAGTTCCAATCATAAGTGTATATGATCCAAGTAGAGGAAGTACATTAGCTCATGACTCTCCCTCATGTAAAATTGCAAGAATGATTACCGGTACTTGTTATCGATTGCTTAGGGACAAATAACTTTCTTGTTGACACAAACCCTTTTACTAAACACCTAGATTTTATTATCTTGCAAAGTACTAATAGATTTATTCTTGCAAAGTAGTTCTAGCATCACCTACAAAATAGTTTCATACTTGTTTTTGGTAAAGCAAATGTATGATGCGGAGGAGGATGATTATGTGGGTGATTACGAGGATGAGGTTGATCAAAATCAGAACTACATGCAACCACCAGCACCACAACCACCAAGTCATCCACATGCAAAGAATGGCAATGCTAGGTCTCTCCCTCAGGTACGAGATCATGACCATCTCCCTAAAATAAAATTGAATATTCCACCATTTGAGGGTAGATATGTTCCTGATATATATCTTACTTGGGAGTTAGAAACTAAACAACGATTTACATGTTTACATTATCCGAAGGAGAGACGTGTTCCTGCTACTATTTGTGCATTCACTAGCTTTTGCATGTGTTTGATGGTCTGAACATTGTAGATTATATCCTATTCCAGCTACTTGGGCTGCTTTGAAAACTGCTATGCATACTCGTTGGGTTCCACCATATTATCAATGTGAATTACTTCAAAAATTGCAGCGTTTAAGACAAGGAAAAAATTCTATAGAAGAATATATCAGGAATTACAAACTGGCATGATTAGATGTGGTATTGTTGAGGAGAATGAAGCTATGCTTGCACGTTTATGGGTGGATTAAATAGAGAGATTCAGACCATTCTAGAGTACAAGGAGTATACTAATACTACTCGTTTATTCCATCTTGCTTATAAAGCCGAACATGAAGTGCAGGATCGACAGGCATTGGCGCGAACTAACTTTTCTGCAGGTCGATCTTCATCATGGACACCACGTGCATCCTCTACTTCCACTACACCAGCACCTCCATCAGGTGCCACGTCCAGCCGTGATACAAGAAAGCAGGCACAACCACCACTATCTGCCAAGAGCACACCTACCGGCCCTGCGCAGAGCTCTTCTTCTTCCATGGCATCAACAGGGCACACAAGTGATATTATTTGTTGTCATTGTAAGGGAAGAGGAAATTTTGCGAGAGAATGCCAATCTCAGCGTGTGATGATTGGTAATGAGGATGGTGGGTATGAGTCCGCTAGTGACTATGATGAGGAGACATTGGCTCTTATTACAAGTGAAGAACACGGTGGAGATGATTCTGATCATGAGACGCAATACATGGCTGCTGAAGATGCTGACAGGTATGAATGTTTAGTTGCTCAACGTGTTTTGAGTGTGCATGTTACACAAGCTGAGCAAAATCAGAGGCATAATTTATTCCATACAAAGGGAGTTGTGAAGGAACGTTCTGTTCACATCATCATAGATGGAGGGAACGACAATAACTTGGCTAGCATGGAGATGGTGGAGAAGCTATCTCTCACCACAAGACCACATCCACATCCTTACTACATCCAATGGTTCAACAACAGCGGCAAGGTTAAGGTAACACGTACTGTTCGTGTGCATTTTAGTATCTCTACATATGCTGATTATGTTGATTGTGATGTGGTACCCATGCAAGCATGTTCCTTATTATTTGGTAGACCATGGCAATTTGATAAAAAATCTGTACACCATGGTAGAAATAATCAGTATACTCTTGTTCATAAGGATAGCCATATTACTTTGCTTCCTATGACTCCTGAATCCATTTTGAAAGATGATATTAATAGAGCTAATAAAGCAAAATAGGAGAAAAATAAGAGTGAAAATCAGATTGTGGCAAAAGAATTTGAGCAACCTAATAATAAACCATCTAGTGTTGCTTCTGAAATTAAATTGAAAAGTGCATGTTTACTTGCCACAAAATCTGATATTAATGAGCTAGATTTTAGCAAATCTGTTTGCTATGCTTTTTTGTGCAAAGAGGCATTATTTTCATTCGAGGACGTGCCTTCCTCTTTGCCCCCTGCTGTCACTAACATTTTGCAGGAGTTCACTAACGTCTTCCCACAAGACGTGCCACCGGGATTACCACCTATTCGAGGGATTGAGCATCAAATTGACTTAATTCCCGGTGCATCGCTACCCAACCGTGCACCATACCGTACCAATCCAGAGGAGATGAAGGAGATTATGTGTCAAGTACAGGAGCTGCTCGACAAAGGTTACATACGTGAATCTCTTAGTCCTTGTGTTGTTCCTATTATACTAGTGCCTAAAAAGGATGGTACATCGCGTATGTGTGTTGATTGTAGAGGCATTAATAATATTAATATTCGTTATCGTCATCCTATTCCTAGGCTAGATGATATGCTCGATGAATTGAGTGGCTCTACAATTTTCTCCAAAGTTGATTTGCATAGTGGATACCATCAAATTCGCATGAAATTGGGAGATGAATGGAAAACGACATTTAAAACTAAGTTTGGTTTATATGAGTGGTTAGTCATGCCTTTTGGGTTAACTAATGCACCTAGTACTTTCATGAGACTAATGAACGAAGTTTTACGTGCTTTTATTGGACGATTTGTGGTAGTATATTTTAATGATATACTGATTTATAGCAAATCTTTGGAGGAACATTTGGAACATTTACGTGCTGTTTTTATTGCTCTACGTGATGCACGTTTGTTTGGTAACCTTGGGAAGAGCACCTTTTGCACCGACCGAGTATTTGTTTCTTGGCTACATTGTTACTCCACAGGGAATTGAAGTTGATAAAGCCAATATTGAAGCTATTGAGAGTTGGCCGCAGCCCAAAATGGTCACACAAGTGAGGAGTTTTCTTGGCCTCGGTGGATTCTATAGGCGTTTTGTGAGAGATTGCAGCACCATTTCTGCACCTCTCAATGAGCTTACAAAGAAGGATGTGCCTTTTGTTTGGAGGACCGCACAGGAAGAAGCCTTCACGGTATTGAAAGATAAGTTGACACATGCTCCTTTACTCTAACTTCCTGATTTTAATAAGACTTTTGAGCTTGAATGTGATGCTAGTGGAATTGGATTAGGAGGTGTGTTATTACAAGATGGCAAACCTGTTGCATACTTTTCTAAAGAATTGAGTGGGCCTAGTCTGAATTATTATACTTATGATAAAGAATTTTATGCTCTTGTTTGGACTTTAGAGACATGGCAACATTATTTATGGCCCAAAGAATTTGTTATACATTCTGATCATGAATCTTTGAAACATATTAAAAGTCAAGCTAAACTGAATTGTAGACATGCTAAATGGGTTGAATTCATTGAGACTTTCCCTTAAGTTATTAAGCACAAGAAGGGTAAATAAAATGTTATTGCTGATGCATTGTCTCATCACTATACTATGCATTCACAACTTGACTTCAAAATATTTGGTTTGGAGACCATCAAAGATCAATATGTGCAGGATGCTGATTTTGAAGATGTAATGCATGATTGTAAAGAAGGAAGAACGTGGAACAAGTTCGTTGTTAATGATGGATTTGTGTTCCGTGCTAACAAGCTATGCATTCCAGCTAGCTCCGTTCATCTTTTGTTGTTGCAGGAGGCGCATGGAGGAGGACTAATGGGACACTTTGGCGTGAAGAAGACGGAGGACTTACTTGCTACACATTTTTTTGGCCAAAGATGAGACGGGATGTTGAGCGTTTTGTTGCTCACTGCACTACATGTCAAAAAGCTAAGTCACGACTCAATCCTCATGGTTTATATATGCCTTTGCCTGTACCTAGTGTTCCTTGAGAGGATATATCTATGGAATTTGTTTTAGGTTTACCTCGAACAAAGAAGGGGAGGGATAGCATATTTGTTGTCGTGGATAGGTTCTCGAATATGGTACACTTTATACCATGTCATAACAGTGATGATGCTGTTAATGTTGCTGATTTGTTCTTTCGTGAAATTATTCGCTTGCATGGTGTGCCAAATACTATTGTTTTAGATCGTGACACTAAATTTCTTAGCCACTTTTGGAGATGTTTATGGGCTAAGTTGGGGACTAAACTGCTTTTTAGTACTACTTGCCACCCCCAAACTGATGGACAAACAGAAGTAGTCAATAGAACATTGTCTACTATGCTTAGGGCTGTTTTGAAGAATAATAAGAAAATGTGGGAAGAATGCTTGCCTCATATTGAATTTGCTTACAATTGTTCATTGCATTCTACTACTAAGATGTGCCCTTTTGAAATTGTGTATGGTTTCCTACCTCGTGCACCTATTGATTTGTTGCCTCTTCCATCTTCAGAGAAGGTTAATTTTGATGCTAAAGAACATGCTGAATTGATTCAAAAAATGCATGAGTTAACTAAGGAAAACATTGAGCGTATGAATGCTAAATATAAACTTGCTGGAGATAAGGGTAGAAAACATGTTGTGTTTGCACCTAGAGATCTTGTTTGGTTACATTTGCGTAAGGATAGATTTCCTAATTTGCGCAAATCAAAGCTAATGCCATGTGCTGATGGTCCTTTTAAGGTGTTAGAGAAAATAAATGATAATGCATATAAACTTGAGCTGCCTGCAGATTTTGGGGTTAGTCCCACTTTTAACATTGCAGATTTGAAGCCTTATTGTGGTGAGGAAGATGAGCTTTCGTCGAGGATGACTTCATTTCAAGAAGGGGAGGATGATGAGGACATCAATACCATTGTTACACCCACAACCCCTGCTGCTATACATATTGGACCAATTACTAGAGGTCGCGCACGCCAATTGAATTATTAGGTACTTTAGTTTCTTGGTAACGATTCTAATGTTCATGAGAAGATGATGCTGCCTAAATTGGACGCATTTGTTTTGCTTACAAATGAAGGGCCTAGCTTGGACAATAAAGATGAACCTTGGAGCAAGTTCAAGCATGGAGATGATGGCATGCGCAAGGGGAACAAGAACGGAGTTACAAGTGATGATTCTAGGACATTGAAGCCACCATAATGAGTGCATGAAGCCTTGGATGAAATATACAAGATGCCACTTCATAAATTTTGTCTAGAGGCTATTCTAGGTGCTGCATCACCTTATTTTTGGGCCAGGCCCATGTAATTCCGAAATACTTGATTATAGGCAGTTTTTAGAGTCCATATGTGTGGGGAAACACGAGTTAGGGTTGGTTTCGGACACCTCCTCCAAGGGCCACGAAATTCCCCCCTCTCTTCTCCATATATACAGCCCTTAGGGCATCTATTAGACTTTGAGTTTTGTTTAGATTAAAAGTTTGCCATAGCTACAACTTCGCATACTTCGTTTGTGTCCAACGACCAGACCAAGACGTCACAGAACCCCACCTTTATTAATAAAGCTTTCCTCTTTTATTCGCAATATCCAGATTGCAATCTCAGTTTCTTGCTTGTTCTTGGTTTGCTCACAGGAAATAGACCTTCGTGGTCAGGTTGATCGTGCTCTGGCGTGGTCAATAACCCTCGGAAGTTGGTTTAGCGATTGCTAAGGTGCGACGTCTTCGCACGTTCGTAGTCGGATCGTCAAAGTCGACTCCCACAGAAAACGATATCTATCTCATCGAAACATCAGGACACCTTCACCTCTATCATGTATAGTATCTCATTATGGTATGAAGTTGGAGCATGATTTATTATTGATTGTCTTCCTTATGAGTGGCGGTCGGGGACGAGCGATGGTCTTTTCCTACCAATCTATCCCCCTAGGGGAATGCGTAGTAGTACTTTGCTTCGAGGGCTAATAAACTTTTGCAATAAGCATATGAGTTCTTTATGACTAATGTAAGTCCACGGATTATATGTACTCTTACCTTTCCGCAATTTGCTAGCTTCTACGGTACCGTGCATTGCCCTTTCTCACATCGAGACGTGGTGCAAACTCCACAGGTGCATCCAGACCCCATGATATGATACGCTCTATCACACATAAGTCTTATTATATCTTCCTCAAAACAGCCACCATACCTACCTATTATGGCTTTTCCGTGGCCATTCCGAGATATATTGCCATGCAACTTCCACTACTTCCATTTGATGACTTGAGCATTCATTGTCATATTGCTTTGCATGGTCGTATAGCTGACATCGTAGTTGTGGCTCAGCCACCGTTCATCATTTTTCATACATGTTACGCTAGATCATTGCACATCCTAGTACATGTTAGAGGCATTCATATAGAGTCATACTTTGTCATAGGTATTGAGTTGTAATTTTTATTTCTTTTGAGTTATAAGTAAATAGAAGTGTGATGATCATCATTATTCATTTTTAGAGCAGTGCCCTAGTAAGGAAAGGATGGTGGAGACTATGATTTCCCCACAAGTCAGGATGAGACTTCGGGCAATGAGAGAGAAAAAAGAGAAAAAAAGAAAGAAAAAAAAGAAAGAAAAACAGAAAAAGAAAAAAAATAAACAAAGAGAGAAGGGGCATTGTTAGTATCCTTTACCACACTTGTGCTTCAAAGTAGCACCATGTTTTTCATATGGAGAGTCTCCTATGTTGTCACTTTCATATACTAGTGGGAATTTTTCATTATATGATTAGATGCACACCCACTTAGTTTTCATATTGAGCTTTCATACACTTATAGCTCTTAGTGAATTCGTTGCATGGCAATCCCTACTCCTCATGTTGATATCAATTGGTGGGCATCTCCATAGCCCGTTGTTTAGCCTCGTCGATGTGAGACTTTCTTACTTTTTGTCTTCTCTATATTTACCCCTATCATCATACTCTATTCCACCCATAGTGCTATATCCATGGCTTGCGCTCATGTATTGCGCGAGGGTTGAAAAAGATGAAGTGCGTTAAAAAGAATGAACAAATTGCTCGGCTTGTCATCGGGGTTGTGCATGATAAATACTTTGTGTTATGAAGACAGAGCATGACAAGGCTATATGATTTTGTAGGGATAGCTTTCTTTAGCGTTGATATTTTGAAAGACATGATTGTTTGTTGGGATGCCTGAGTATTGATGTCTTTATGTCAAATTATAGACCATTGCTTTGAATCACTTATGTCTTAATATTCATGCCATGATTAGATATATGATCAGGTTTATGCTAGGTAGCATTCCACATCAAAAATCATCTCTTTTATCAATTACCTACTCGAGGACGAGCAGGAATTAAGCTTGGGGATGCTGATATGTCTCCGTCGTATCTGTAATTTTTGATTGTTTCATGCCAATATTATACAACTATTACATACTTTTGGCAACTTTTTATATGATTTATTGGACTAACCTATTGATTCACTGCCCAGTGCTAGTTCCTGATTTCTGCATGTTTTTTGTATCGTGGAGTATCCATATCAAACAAAGTCCAAATGCAATAAAATTTCACGGAGAATTATTTTGGAATATATGTGATTTTGGGGAGTTGGAATCACTGCAAACCGAGGCCCACACGGCCCACAAGACACCAGGGCGTGCCAGAGGAGCCTGGCTCGCGGTGGTGGGTTGTGCTCACATCGTACATCGGTTGGAGCTCTAGTTCAGGCGCAAGGAACCTTATATCCGGAAAAATCGTGTTAAAATCTCAGCGCAATCGGAGTTACGGATCTCCCGTAATATAAGAAACGGTTTTCGGCCAGATCTGAGGAAGGCGAAACAGAAGAGAACAGAGAGGGAGATCCACTCTCGGAGGGGCTCCTGCCCCTCCGCTGCCATGGAGACCATGGGCCAGAGGGGAAACTCTCCTCCCATCTAGGGGGGAGGCCAAGGAAGAAGAAGAAGGAGGGGGCAACGATCGGGACGATGATCTACATCAACAATCTTGCTACCGTCAACACCAACTTCCTCCCCCTCTATGTAGCGGTGTAACACCTCTTCTCCCTGCTGTAATCTCTATTTAAACATGGTGCTCAACTCCATATATTATTTCCCAATGATCTATGGTTATCCTATGATGTTTGAGTAGATCCGTTTTGTCCTGTGGGTTAATTGTGATATTGGTTGGTATGATTGTATATTTTATTTATGGTACTATCCTACGGTGCCCTCCATTCTCACACAAACATGAGGGGCCACCGCTGTAGGGTGTTGCAATATGTTCATGGTTCTCTTATGGTGGGTTGCAAGAGTGACAAAAGCTTAAACCCGAGTAAGTGGGGTATGACGTATGGGAGTAAAGAGGACTTGATACTTAATGCTATGGTTTGGTTTCATGACCTTAATGATCTTTAGTAGTTGCAAATGCTTGCTAGAGTTCCAATCATAAGTGCATATGATCCAAGTAGATAAAGTATGTTAGCTCATGCCTCTCCCTCATGTAAAATTGCAAGAATGATTACCGGTACTTGTTATCGATTGCCCAGGGACAAATAACTTTCTTGTTGACACAAACCCTTTTACTAAACACCTAACTTTTATTATCTTTCAAAGTACTTCTAGTTTATTCTTGCAAAGTAGTTCTAGCATTACACCTACAAAATAGTTTCATACTTGTTTTCGGTAAAGCAAACGTCAAGTGTGCGTAGAGTTGTATCGGTGGCCGATAGAAACTGAGGGAATATTTGTTCCACCTTTAGCTCCTCGTTGGGTTCGACACTCTTATTTATCAAAAAAGGCTATAAACAACCCCCTATGCTTGTGGGTTATCAAAAACCGCTTGTCATTTCCTTCCGCTCCTCGTTGCGTTTGACACTCTTACTTATCGAAAGGACTACGGTAGATCCCCTGTACTTGTGGTCATCAAGACTCTTTTCTGCTGCCGTTGCCGGGGAGTGAAGTGCCTTTTTTCAGTAGAATATGGTAAGGAAACATTTATATTACATGCTGAAATTTGCTGTCACTTGTCACTATGGAAAATCATTCTTTGAGGGGCTTGTTCGGGGTATCTTCACCTCGACTGGAAGAGAAAAGAGTTGCTCCTCAACCTACTACACCTACTGAAAATATTGATTATGAAATTCCTTTGGGTATGCAGAGAAACTGCTAGCTAATCCTTATGTAGGAAATTGAACATTACATCCTGATTTGCACCTAATATATGTGGATGAAGTTTGTGGATTATTTAAGCTTGCAGGTTTACCCGAGGATAAGTCAATAAGAAAGTGTTCCTTTATCTTTGAAGGGAAAGGCATTGATGTGGTTTAGGCTATGTGATGATATTGGAGCTTGGAATTACAACCGTTTGAAAATGGAATTTCATGAGAAGTTTTATCCTATGCATTTGGTTCATCATGATCGGAATTATATATATAATTTTTGGCCTTGTGAAGGAGAAAGTATCTCTCAAGCTTGGGGGAGTCTTAAGTCAATGTTATACTCATGCCCCAATCATGAGCTCTCAAGAGAAATTATTATTCAGAATTTTTATGCTCGACTTTCTCGTAATAATCAATCCATGCTCGATACTTCTTGTACTGCTTCTTTTATGAAGAAGACTATTGAATTCAAATGGGATCTATTGGAAAGAATTAAACGCAACTCTGAAGATTGGGAGCTCGACGAAGGTAGGGAGTCAAGCATAAACCTTGAGTTCGACTGTGTTAAATCTTTTATTGATACCGATGTCTTTCGTGAATTTAGCACTAAATATGGATTTGACTCTGAGATAGTAGCTTCTTTTTGTGAATCTTTTGCTACTCATGTTGATCTCCCTAAGGAGAAGTGGTTTAAATATCAGCCTCCCATTGAAGTAGAAATAGTAGAACCCATTTAAGCTGAAGAAGAAATTATTACTTATAATGTTGATCTAGTTATTCCTACTGCTTATATTGAGAAACCACCTTTTTCTATTAGGGTAAAAGAACATGCTAAAGCTTCAGTTGTAGTCCGTAAGAGTTATACTAGAACACCTACGCCCCTGAACAAATTAAAGTTGAACCTAGTATTGCTATGGTTAAAGGTCTCCTGGTGCTAATATTTATGGTCATGTTATTTATTTTTGTGATGAGGCTGCTAGAATTGTTAAACCCGATGATAAAGACAAACATAGACCTATTGTTGGCATGCGTGTTGTCTCTGTTAAAATAGGAGACATTGTTATCGTGGCTTATGTGATTTGGGTGCTAGTGTGAGTGCAATTCCCTTTACTTTATATCATGAAATTATGAATGATATTGCACCTGCTGAAATAGAAGATATTGATGTTACTATTAAGCTTGCTAATAGAGACACTATCTCACCAATTGGGATTGTTAGAGATGTTGAAGTCTTGTGTGGGAAAATAAAATACCCTACTGATTTTCTAGTTCTTGGTTCCCCATAAGATGATTTTTGTCCAATTATATTTGGTAGACCTTTCTCGAACACTGTTAATGCTAAAATAGATTGTGAGAACGAAACTGTTAGTGTAAGTTTCGGGGATGTGTCTCATGAGTTTAATTTCTCCAAATTTCGTAGACAACCCCATGATAAAGAATTTCCTAGTAAAGATGAAATTATTGGTCTGGCTTCTATTGTCATGCCTCCTACTGATCCTTTAGAACAATATTTGCTAGACCATAAAAATGATATGTTCATGAATGAAAGAAAGGAATCAGATGAGATTTTCTTTAAACAAATGTCTGTTTTGAAACACAATTTGCCTATTGAGACTCTTGGAGATCCTCTACCACCCAAGAGTGATCCTGTGTTTGATCTTGAACAATTACCTAATACTTTGAAATATGCTTATCTCGATGAAAAGAAGATATATCCTGTTATTATTAGTGCTAACCTTTCAGAGCATGATCAAAAGAAATGATTGAAAACCTTGAGGAAGCACCGGGCCGCTATTGGATATAGTCTTGATGACCTTAAGGGCATTAGTCCCACTCTATGTTAGCACAAAATTAATATGGAACCTGTTGCTAAATTAGTTGTTGATCATCAGCGACGGTTGAATCCTAAGATGAAGGAAGTGGTAAGAAATGAAAACAAAGCTTTTGGAAGTAGGTATAATCTATCCTATTGCTGATAGTAGATGGGTAAGTCATGTTCATTATGATAAAAATGAATTCATTCCGCAAAGAATTGTTACAGGTTATAGAATGGTAATTGATTTTAGAAAATTAAATAAAGCTACTAGGAAAGATCATTATCCTCTACCTTTCATTGATCAAATTCTAGAAAGACTATCCAAACATACACATATCTTCTTTCTAGATGGTTACTCTGGTTTTTCCCAAATACCTGTGTCACAAGAGGATCAAGAAAAAACTACTTTTACTTGCCCTTTTGGTACTTTCGCTTATAGACTTATGCCTTTTGGTTTATGCAATGCAACCGCTACTTTTCAAAGATGTACTGCCATATTCTCTGACTTTTGTGAAAAGATTGTTGAGGTTTTCATGGATGATTTCTCCGTTTATGGAACTTCTTTTGATGATTGCTTAAGCAATCTTTATCGAGTTTTGCAGAGATGTGAACAAACTAATTTTTTCTTGAATTGGGAGAAGTGCCACTTTATGGTTAATGAAGGTATTATCTTGGGGCATAAAATCTCCGAAAGAGGTATTGAAGTTGATAAAGCTAAAGTTGATGCTATTGAAAAAATGTCGTGTCCTAAAGATGTCAAAGGTATAAGAAATTTCATTGGTCATGCTGGTTTCTATAGGAGATTTATTAAAGTCTTCCCTAAAATATCTAGGCCTCTCACTAATCTTTTGCAAAAGGATATTCCATTTGTTTTTATGATGATTGTGTAGAAGCATTTGAAATTCTTAAGAAAACCTTCATTTCTGCACCTATTGTTCACCACCTGATTGGAACCTACCCTTTGAAATTATGTGTGATGCTAGTTATTATGCTGTTAGTGTTGTTCTAGGATAAAGCATTGATAAGAAATTAAATGTTATCCATTATGGTAGAAAACTCTAGACAGTGCTCAAAGAAATTATGCTGCTACTAAAAAAGAATTTTTAGCAGTTGTATTTTCCTGTGACAAGTTCAGATCTTATATTGTATATTCGAAAGTAATTGATCACACTGATCATGTTGCTATTAAATACCTTATGGAAAAGAAAGATGCTAAACCTAGACTCATTAGGTGGGTTCTCTTGCTACAAGAATTTGATTTACATATTATTGATGGAAAGGGAGCTGAGAACCCCGTAGCAGACAACTTGTCTAGGTTAGAGAATATTCTTGATGACCCACTGATATGTCTCCAACATATCTATAATTTTTGATTGTTCCATGCTGTTATATTATCAATCTTGGATGTTTTATAATCATTTTAAATTATTTTTTGGTACTAACCTATTGACATAGTGCCAAGTGCTAGTTGCTGTTTTTGCATGTTTTTTACATAACAGGAAATCAATATCAAACAGAGTTCAAATGCAACGGAACTTTACAGAGATTTTTTTGGACCAGAAGGAACATAATGGGCCCTGGTTGCGCCTGGGGGGGTGCTCCGAGGAGAGCACAACCCACCAGGGCGCGCTAGGAGGCCCAGGCGTGCCCTGGTGGGTTGTGCCCACCTCGGGTGCCCCCGGACCGCCTCTTAGCTCTATAAATACCCCAATATTCCCCAAACCCTAGGGGAGTCAACGAAATATTGATCCAGCCACCACCGAGTCTAGAACCACCAGATCCAATCTAGACACCATCTCTGATGGGGTTCACCACCTCCATTGATGCCTCTCCGATGATGCGTGAGTAGTTCTTGGTAGACCTTCGGGTCCGTAGTTAGTAGCTAGATGGCTTCCTCCCTCTCTCTCTCTCTCTCTTGATTCTCAATACAATGGTCTCTTGGAGATCCATATGATGTAACTCTTTTGCGGTGTGTTTGTTGGGATCGATGAACTTTGAGTTTATGATCAGATCTATCTTTTTATATCCATGAAAGTTATTTGAGTTTCTTTGATCTCTTATATGCATGATTGCTTATAGCCTCGTATTTCTTCTCCGATATTTGGGTTTTGTTTGGCCAACTTGATCTATTTATCCTGCAATGGGAAGAGGTGCTTTGTAGTGGGTTCGATCTTACGGTGCTTGATCCCAGTGACAGAAGGGGAACCGACACATATGTATCGTTGCTACTAAGGATAAAACGATGGGGTCTATCTCTACATAGATAGATCTTGTCTACATCATGTCATAGTTCTTATTGCATTACTCCAGTTCTCCATGAACTTAATACACTAGATGCATGCTGGATAGCGGTCGATGTGTGGAGTAATAGTAGTAGATGCAGGCAGGAGTCGGTCTACTAATCTTGGACGTGATGCCTATATAATGATCATTGCCTAGATATCATCATGATTATTTGAAGTTCTATCAATTGCCCAACAGTAATTTGTTCACCCATCATTTGCTATTTTTCTCGAGAGAAGCCACTAGGGAAACCTACGGCTCCTGGGTCTCTTTCTCATATTATTTATCTTTCCGATCTATTTTCCTTCACATTTATTTTAAGATCTATTAAACCAAAAATCCAAAAATACCTTGATGTAATTTATTCTTATTTATTTTATTTGGCGTTCGATCTATCAATCTATTACAACTTTCTCCCGTCCACGCACCAATTTCTGGCGCCGTTACCCGAAAGGGATTGACATCCCCTTTAACACGTCGGGTTGCGAGTGGTTGTTTGTGTGCAGGTGCTATTTACGTTGTGTCGCTTGGTTCTCCTACCAGTTTGATAACCTTGGTTTCATATCTGAGGGAAATACCTACTGCCACTGTGCTGCATCATCCCTTCCTCTTTGGGGAAATACCAACGTAGCTTCAAGCCGCATCAAAAGGAATTTCTGCCACCGTTGTCGGGGAGGATCTTCAACATATACCAGGTTCCTAATCACAAATCTCATTTCCTTGCAATTTACATTATTTGCCATTTGCCTCTCATTTTCCTCTCCCCCACTTCACAAAAAATTGCCGTTTTATTCGCCCCTCTTTTCCGTTTGCCGTTTTCTTGCCAGATATGTTTTTGAGTGCAATCTTGTTGTGTAGTCATCATGACTCAAGAGAACACCAAGCTGTGTGATTTCTCAAATACCAACAACAATGATTTTATTGACACTTCGATTGCTCCTCCCGCCACTAGTGAGGAGTCTTGTGATATTAATATAGCTTTGCTGAATCTTGTTAAGAAAGATCTATTTTTCGGCACTCCTAATGAGGATGCTGCGTCCCATCTTAATACCTACGTGGAATTATGCGATATGCAAAGAAAAAAGATGTGGACAATGATGTGGTGAAGATGAAATTATTTCCGTTTTCTTTGCTTGATTCTGCAAAAAATTGGTTCTCTTCTTTGCCTCAAAATAGTATCGATTCTTGGAATAAGTGCAAAGATGCTTTTATCATTAAGTATTTTCCACCCGCAAAAATTATTTCCGTTAGAACCCAGATCATGAATTTCAAGCAACTTGAACATGAGCATGTTGCACAATTGAAAGGATGAATATGATGCTAAGGAATTGCCCAACTCATGGGTTAAATCTTTCGATGATCATACAAATTTTTTATGCAGGTTGAATTTTGTTTCTCGTAATCTTTTAGATTCCGCCGCGGGTGGTAATTTTATGGAAATTACTCTGGGTGAAGCCACCAAATTGCTTGATAATATTATGGCAAATTATTCGCAATGGCATACCGAAAGAGCCCCTACTAGTAAAAAAGTTAATTTGGTTGAAGAAATTTCTTCCTTGAGTGAAAAAGTTGATGCTCTTATGAAATTGGTTGCTAGTAAAAGTGCTGCTATTGATTTTAATGATATGCCTTTGTCTACTTTGATTGAGAAAAATAGTGATGTTGTAGATGTGAATTTTATCTCTCAAAATAATTTCAACAACAATGCTTATAGAGGTAATTTTAATCCTAGGGCTTTTCCTAGTAATTCCTCTAATAATTATGGTAATTCCTATGGAAATCAATCATATAATAATAATAGGAACACCTCTGATCTTGAGAATAATATTAAATAATTTATCAACACGCAAAAAGTTTTCAACACTTCGATAGAAGAAAAGTTGAGTAAGATTGATGATTTGTCTAGAAGTGTTGATAGAATTGCTCATGATGTGGAAAATCTTAAGATAAATTTTTTGTGCCTAAAGTAGATGAATAAATTAAAGCTCTTTATGTTTCTATGGTTGAAAGTAAGAAAAGAACCGCTATGCCTAGAGCTAAAAGAGAATTTTTAGAAAAAACGTTTTCTAGTGATTTCTTTCGCAAAAATGATGAAGATCTTAAAATGATTGGTGTTTCTTCTATTGATTCCTTGTTTAGTAAAGTTAAGATTGATGAAGAAGGGACTGGAGAAGAGCCAACTTTAGGTAGAAGGCATCCCAATATTTTGGAGGGTGAAAATCTTGTTGAGAAAATTGATGAAAGTGGGTTTGAAGAGGTCAAAACTTTAACTAGTGATGTTCCCACTCTTTTGGATTACAAAGACTTTAATTATGATAGTTGCTCTTTGATTGATTGTATTTTTTTGTTGTAATCCATGATAAATTCACCCCATGCCTATGAGCAAAATAAAGCTTTTACTAAGCATATTGTTGATGCTATGATGAAAGCTTTTGAAGAAAAAATGGAATTAAAAGTATCAATTCCTAAATAATTACGTGATGAGTGGGAACCTACTATCAAAGTCAAGCTTAAAAATTATGAATATTTTGCTTTGTGTGACTTGGGTGCTAGTGTTTCTACAATTCCGAAATCTTTATGTGATGTGCTTGGTCTTTCCGATATTGAATCATGTTCTTTGAATTTGCACTTGGCGGATTCTACTATTAAAAATCCTATGGGAAGAATTAATGATGTTATTATTCTAGCAAATAGGAATTATGTGCCCATAGATTTTATTGTTCTTGATATTGATTGCAATCCTTCTTGTCCAATTATTCTTGGTAGACCGTTTCTGTGCACTATCGGTGCCGTGATTGATATGAAAGAAGGCAATATCAAGTTCCAATTTCCTTTGAGGAAGGGTATGGAACACTTCCCTAGAACAAGAATTAGTCCACCATATAATCAATCACGAGGGCATCTTATGGATCTCGAAGAAAGATGACAAAACTTAGATCCTTGCTTTATGCCTAGCTAAGGGCGTAAAACTATAGCGCTTGTTGGGAGGCAACCCAATGAATAAATTTTATTTTTTCTTTTTGCTTCCTGTTTTTGAGTGTTAGCACAATTATGCTAGTGTTATGATTGTGCTCTTTATGTTTATATTAGTGTTTGTGCCAAGTAAGGCCTTTAGGATCTTCTTGGGTGATAGTTGTTCGATCTTGCTGAAAAAAAACAGAAACTTTTGCGCTCGGGAAAATAATTCTTATTTTTAACCAGAGAGCGATAAAATACACATTCCTATTGCAGTAGATCAATATAAAAATTTCTTAGGCCATCCTAATGTTTCAGAATTTTTGGAGTTACAGAAGTATTCGAAATAGTCAGATTGCTACAGACTGTTCTGTTTTGATAGATTCTGTTTTCTTTGCATTGTGTGCTTGTTTTGATGTCTCTATGGTTTTCTTTGATGAGTTTTTGCCATAGAAAAGTTGGAATACAGTAGATATAATGCAAGAACAAAATATGAATTGGTTTGATACATCACTTATAGTAGTGATTTATTTTCTTATACTAACGGATCTCACAAAGGTTTTGTTGAGTTTTGTGTGACTGAAGTTTTCAAGTTTTGGGTTATCTTACGATGGATGAAGGAATAAGGAGTAGAAGAGCCTAAGCTTGCGGATGCCCCGGCCCAAGCTATTATCCAAAAAAGAGCAACCAACTAAGCTTGGGGATGCCCCCGAGTGGCATCCCCTCTTTCTTCTAACGACCATCGGTATTTTACTTGAAGCTATATTTTTATTCATCACATATTATGTGTTTTGCTTGGAGCGTCTTGTATGATATGAGTTTTTACTTGTTTTATTTTGTGCTTTAAGTCTTGATCCCTTGCTGGGCACACCTATTTGAGAGAGCCAAAATTATGTCATGACTTGTTAGAATTGCTCTCTTTGCTTCACTTAAAATTTTATGAGCTATGGACTTGCTCTAGTGCTTCACTTATATCTTTTTGAGCACTCTGTGCTTTAGTATTTTTGAAGAAATGATCTCTTGCTTCACTTAGATTTATTTGAGAGTTGGTAAAGTTTTCAAGAAATTCTCTCTTGCTTCGCTTAAATTAATTTGAGAGAAAGAAAGAAATATTATGCTCATGATCTTCACTTATATTTGTTTGAGCTTATGAAAAGAAACACATGAAAATTAGTCCCAAAGTGATAGATATCCAAGAAGGATATAATAAAAACTTTCATGAAGATCATTGGACAAAATAAACTTGATTCTTAGTAATAGTTTTGACGTATGATGATGTGATATGTGAGTTATGTTGATGAGTACTTATGCTTCAGTAAGAATATTGGTGTTAAGGTTTGTGATTCCCTATGCAAGCACGAAACTCAATAGTCATGCAATGAAATTATATCCTACTTGTGGTGCATTATTCGGTGTTAATTATGCTTAATGCTTGCTTATGAGATTATCCGTTTCTTGGTTGGTCGCTTCTCAATCTTTTGCTAGCCTTCATTTTGCACTAGGTATGATCTTTACTTGTGCATCCAAAATCCCTTAAACCAGTTTTGCCACATGAGTCCACTATATCTACCTATATGTGGTATTCTTTTGCCATTCTAAGCAAATTTGCATGTGCCATCTCTAATTTTCAAAATGAACTTCTCTTTTGTGTGTTCGTTTCGCTCGCGGAGCGGTAAGCGGTGGCTAATATTTTCCATGCTAGATTTGTTATTCTCACGATAAGTGTTTATTCACTTGTCATTGCACGAGAGTAATGCAAAGATATTAGGGATGACAAGTCCCGAAAGGAAAAATGAATTTACTTTATGTTGTCAAATAATAAATGTTGGGGAACGCAGTATTTCAAAAAAATTCCTACGATCACGCAAGATCTATCTAGGTGATGCATAGCAACGAGAGGGGAGAGTATGTCCACGTACCCTCATAGACCGAAAGCGGAAGCATTTAGTATCGCGATTGATGTAGTCGAACGTCGTCGCGATTCAACCGATCCAATGATTGAACGTACGGCACCTCCGTGTTCAGCACACGTTCAGCTCGATGACGTCCCTCGATCTCTTCATCTAGTTGAGGACGGGGGAGAGTTTCATCAGCAGGACGGCGTGTTGACGGTGATGATGAAGTTACCGGCGCAGGGCTTCGCCTAAGCACTACAACGATATGATCGAGGTGTGTAACCGTGGAGGGCGGCACCGTACATGGCTAAGAGAAGACTTGGTGTGTATTTGGGGTACCCCTATCCCACATATATAAAGGAGGGGGGAAGAGGAGACCGGCCCTAGAGGGGGCGCGCCAAGGGGGGAGTCTAGGACTCCCGGTCCAAGTATGATTCGGCCCCACCTTTCCTATTCCAACTAGGAGAAGGAGGGAAGGGAGAAGAGGGGAGAAGGAAAGAGGGGGGCGCCGCCCCCTCCTAGTACAATTAGGACCAGCCCATAGGGGGGCGCGCGGCCACCCCTGGAGGTCCTTCTATCTTTTCCCCTAAAGCCCATTAAGGCCCATTACTCTCCCGGGGGGTTTCGTTAACCTCCCGGTACTCCGGAAAATACTGGAAACACTTCGGAACCATCCCGGTGTCCGAATATAACCTTCCAGTATATCGATCTTTACCTCTAGACCATTTTGAGACTCCTCGTAATGTCTATTATCTCATCCGGGACTCCGAACAAACTTTGGTCATCAAATCACATAACTCATAATACTAATCGTCATCGAACATTAAGCGTGTGGACCCTACAGGTTCAAGAACTATGTAGACAAGACCGAGACACATCTCCAGTCAATAACCAATAGCGGAACTTGGATGCTCATATTGGCTCCTACATATTCTACAAAGATCTTTATTGGTCAAAGCGCATAACAACATACGTTATTCCCTTTTGTCATCGGCATGTTACTTGCCTGAGATTCGATCGTCGGTATCCACATACCTAGTTCAATCTCGTTACCGGAAAGTATCCTTACTCTTTCTGTAATGCATCATCCTTTAACTAACTCATTTAGTCACATTGCTTGCAAGGCTCATAGTGATGTGCATTACTGAGAGGGCCCAGAGATACCTCTCTGATACATGGAGTGACAAATCCTAATCTCGATCTATGCCAACCCAACAAACACCATCAAATACACGTGTAGAACATATTTATAATCACCCAATTACGTTGTGACGTTTGATAGCACACAAGGTGTTCCTACGGTATTCGAGAGTTGCATAATATCAGAGTCAGAGGAACATGTATAAGTCATGAAGAAAGCAATAGCAATAAAACTAAACGATCATTATGTTAAGCTAACGGATGGGTCTTGTCCATCACATTATTCTCTAATGATGTGATCCTGTTATCAAGTGACAACACATGTCTATGGTCAGGAAACTTAACCATCTTTGATTAACGAGCTAGTCAAGTAGAGGCATACTAGGGACACTCTGTTTTGTCTATGTATTCACACATGTACTAAGTTTCTGATTAATACAATTCTAGCATGAATAATAAACATTTATCATGATATAAGGAAACATAAGTAACAACTTTATTATTGCCTCTAGGTCATATTTCCTTCAGTCTGCCACTTGCACTAGAGTCAATAATCTAGTTCACATCGTCATGTGATTTAACACCATTAGTTCACATCTTTATGTGATTAGTTCACATATCTATGTGACTAATACTCGAAGGGTTTACTAGAGTCGATAATCTAGTTCACGTCGCTATGTGATTAACACCCAAAGAGTGATCATGTTTTACTTCTGAGAGAAGTTTTGTCAACGGGTCTGCCACATTCAGAGCCGTATGTATTTTGCAAATTTTTCTATGCCTACAATGCTCCGCGCGGAGCTACTCTAGCTAATCGCTCCCACTTTCAATATGCATCCAGATTGAGATTTAGAGTCATCCGGATCAGTGTCAAAGATTGCATCAATGTAACCCATTACGACGAACTGTTTGTCACCTCCATAACTGAGAAACATGTCCTTATTACACTAGGATAATTTTGACCGCTGTCTAGTGATCTACTCCTGGATCACTATTGTACCCTTTTTCCAAACTCATGGAGAGGTACACAATAGGTCCGGTACACAGCATATCATACTTTATATAACCTATGACTGAGGCATAGGGAATGACTTTTCATTCTCTTGCTATTTCTGCCATGGTCGGGTTTTGAGTCTTTACTCAACTTCACACCTTACAACTCAGGCAAGAACTCTTTCTTTGACTGATCCATTTTGAACTCCATCAAAATCTTATCAAGGTATGTACTCATCGAAAGTCATATCAAGCGTCTTGATCTATCCTTATAGATCTTGATGCCCAATATGTAAGTAGCTTCACTGAGGTCTTTCATTGAAAAATTCTTATTCAAGTATCCTTTTATGCTATCCAAAAATTCTGTATTATTTTCAATTAACAATATGTCATCCACATATAATATCAGAAATGCTACAGAGCTCCCACTCAATTTGTTGTAAACACAGGCTTCTCCAAAAGTCTGTATAAAACTATATGCTTTGATCAACTCATCAAAGCGTATATTCCAACTCTGAGATGCTTGCACCAGTCCATAGATGGATCACTGGAGCTTTCACACTTTGTTAGCACCTTTAGGATTGACAAAGCCTTCTAGTTGTATCATATATAACTATTCTTTAATAAATCCATTAAGGAATGTAGTTTTGACATCCATTTGCCAGATTTCATAAAATGCAGCAATTGCTAACATGATTCAGACAGACTTAAGCATCGATACGAGTGAGAAAATCTCATCATATTCAATATCTTGAACTTGTCGAAAACCTTTTTCGACAATTCGAGCATTCTAGATAGTAACACTACCATCAGTTTGTGTCTTCCTCTTGAAGATCCATTTATTCTCTATGGCTTGCCGATCATCGGGCAAGTCCACCAAAGTCCACACTTTGTTCTTATACATGGATCCCATCTCAGATTTCATGGCCTCAAGCCATTTCGCGGAATCTGGGCTCATCATCACTTCCTCATAGTTCGTAGGTTCGTCATGGTGTAGTAACATGACTTCCAGAACATGATTACCATACCACTCTAGTGTGTAACGTACTCTGGTTGACCTATGAGGTTCGGTAGTAACTTGATCTGAAGTTTCATGATCATCATCATTAACTTCCTCACTAATTGGTGTAGGCATCACTAGAACTGATTTCTATGATGAACTATTTTCCAATCCGGGGAAGGTACAACTACCTCATCAAGTTCTACTTTCCTCCCACTCACTTCTTTTGAGAGAAACTCCTTCTCTAGAAAGGATCCATTCTTAGGAACGAATGTCTTGCCTTAAGATCTATGATAGAAGGTGTAGCCTATAGTTTCTCTTGGGTATCCTATGAAGACACATTTCTTCGATTTGGGTTCAAGCTTATCAGGTTGAAGCTTTTTCACATAAGCATCGAGCCCCAAACTTTAAGAAACGACAACTTAGGTTTCTTGACAAACCACAGTTCATAAGGTGTCGTCTCAACGGATTTAGATGGTGCCCTATTTAACGTGAATGCAGCTGTCTCTAATGCTTAACCCCAAAACGATAGTGGTAAATCGGTAAGAGACATCATATATCACACCATATCTAATAAAGTATGGTTACGATGTTCGGACACACCATTATGCCGTGGTGTTCCAGGTGGCGTGAGTTGTGAAACTATTCCACATTGTTTTGAATGAAGGCCAAACTCGTAACTCAAATATCCGCCTCCATGATCAGATCGTAGAAACTTTATTTTCTTGTTACGATGATTCTCAACTTCACTCTGCATTTTTTTGAACTTTTCAAATGTTTCAGACTTGTGTTTCATTAAGTAGATATACCTATATCTGCTCAAATCATATGTGAAGGTCACAAAATAACGATACCCGCTGCGAGCCTCGACACTCATCGGACCGCATACATCAGTATGTATTATTTCCAATAAGTCAGTTGCTCGCTCAATTGTTCCGGAGAACAGCGTCTTAGTCATCTTGCCCATGAGGCATGGTTCGCAAGCATCAAGTGATTCATAATCAAGTGATTCCAAAAGCCCATCAGGATGGAGTTTCTTCATGCGCTTTACACCAATATGACCTGAACGGCAGTGCCACAAATATGTTGCACTATCATTATCAACTTTGCATCTTTTGTCATCAATATTATGAATATGTGTATCACCATGATCGAGATTCAATAAACCATTCACATTGGTGTATGACCATAGAAGGTTTCATTCATGTAAATAGAACAACAATTATTCTTTGACTTAAATGAATAAACATATTGCAATAAACATGATCCAATCATATTATGCTCAACGCAAACACCAAATAACATTTATTTTAGGTTCAACACTAATCCTGAAGGTAAAGGGAGTGTGTGATGGTGATCTTATCAACCTTGGAATCACTTCCAACACACATCGTCACCTCGCCCTCAACTAGTCTCTGTTCATTTTGTAGGTCCTGTTTCGTGTTACTAATCATAGCAACTGAACCAGTATCAAATACCCAAGGGTTACTATGAACACTAGTAAAGTACACATTAATAACATGTATATCATATATACTTTTGTTCACTTTACCATCCTTCTTACCCGCCAAGTATTTGGGGAAGTTCCGCTTCCAATGACCATTTCCTTTGTAGTAGAAGCACTTAGTTTCAGGCTTGGGTCTAGTTTTTGGGCTTCTTCATGGGAGTGGAAACTTGCTTGCCATTCTTCTTGAAGTTCCCTTTCTTTCCCTTGCCCTTTTACTTGAAACTAGTGGTGTTGTCAACCATCAACACTTGATGCTTTTGTTGATTTTTACCTTCATTGATTTTAGCATCGTGAAGAGGTCGGGAATCGTTTTCGTCATCCCTTGCATATTATAGTTCATCACGAAGTTCAAGTAACTTGGTGACAGTGACTAGAGAACTCTGTCAATCATTATCTTATCTGGAAGATTAACTCCCACTTGATTCAAGTGATTGTAGTACCCAGACAATCTGAGCACATGCTCATTGCTTGAGCTATTCTCCTTCATCTTATAGGCAAAGTACTATCAGAGGTCTCATACCTCTTGACGCGGGCATGAGTCTGAAATACTAATTTCAACTCTTGGAACATCTTATATGCTCCATGGCGTTCAAAACATTTCTGAAGTCCCGGTTCTAAGACGTAAAGCATGGCGCACTAAACTATCAAGTAGTTATCATACCGAGCTTGCCAAACATTCATAACGTCTGCATCTGCTCCTGCAATAGGTCCGTCACCTAGCGGTGCATCAAGGACATAATTCTTCTGTGTAGCACTGAGGATAATCCTTAGATCATAGATCCAGTCTGCATCATTGCTACTATCATCTTTCAACCTATTTTTCTCTAGGAACATATCAAAATAAACGGGTAGCAATAACATGAGCTATTGATCTACAACGTAATTTGCAAATACTATCAGGACTAAGTTCATGATAAATTAAAGATCAATTAATCATATTACTTAAGAACTCCCACTTAGATAGACATCCCTCTAGTTATCTAAATGATCACGTGATCCATATCAACTAAACCATGTCCGGTCATCACGTGAGATGGAGTAGTTTTCAATAGTGAATATCACTATGTTGATCATATCTACTATATGATTCACATTCGACCTTTCGGTCTCAGTGTTCTGAGGCCATATCTGCATATGCTAGGTTCATCAAGTTTAACCCGAGTATTCCGTGTGTGCAAAACTGGCTTGCACCTGTTGTATGTGAACGTAGAGCTTATCACACCTGATCATCACGTGGTGTCTCGGCACGACGAACTATAGCAACAGTGCATACTCAGGGAGAACACTTATACCTTGAAATTTAGTGAGGGATCTTCTTATAATGCTACCGTCGTACTAAGCAAAATAAGATGCATAAAGGATAAACATCACATGCAATCAAAATATGTGACATGATATGGCCATCATCATCTTGTGACTTTGATCTCCACCTCCAAAGTACTGTCAAGATTTCCATCGTCACCGGCATGACACCATGATCTCCATCGTCTTGATCTCTATAAACGTGTCGTCACATGGTCATCTCGCCAACTATTGCTTTTGCAACTATTGCCATCGCATAGTGATAAAGTAAAGCAATTATATGGCGCTTGCATCTTATGCAATAAAGAGACAACCATAAGGCTCCTGCCAGTTGCCCATAACTTTAACAAAACATGATCATCTCATACAACAAATTATATCACATCATGTCTTGACCATATCACATCACAACATGCCCTGCAAAAACAAGTTAGACGTCCTCTACTTTGTTGTTGCAAGTTTTGCGTGGCTGCTACGGGCTTCTAGCAAGAACCGTTCTTATCTACGCATCAAAACCACAACGATTTTTCGTCAAGTGTGCTATTTTAACCTTCAACAAGGACCGGGCATAGTCAAACTCGATTCAACTAAAGTTGGAGAAACAGACACCCGCCAGCCACCTATTGCAAAGCACGCCGGTAGAACCAGTCTCATGAACGCGGTCATGTAATGTCGGTCCGGGCCGCTTCATCCAACAATACCGCCGAATCAAAGTAAGACGTTGCTCGTAAGCAATATGACTATTATCGCCCACAACTCTTTGTGTTCCACTCGTGCATATACCATCTACGCATAGACCTTGCTCGGATGCCACTGTTGGGGCACGCAGTATTTCAAAAAATTTCCTACGATCACACAAGATCTATCTAGGTGATGCATAGCAACGAGAGGGGAGAGTATGCCCACGTACCCTCTTAGACCAAAAGCGTAAGCATTTAGTATCGCGGTTGATGTAGTCGAACGTCTTCGCGATTCAAACGATCCAAGCACCGAACGTACGGCACCTCCGTGTTCAGCACACATTCAGCTCGATGATGTCCCTCGATCTCTTGATCCAGTTGAGGACGAGCGAGAGTTTCCTCAGCACGACGGCGTGTTTACGGTGATGATGAAGTTACCGGCGCAGGGCTTCACCTAAGCACTACAACGATATGACCGAGGTGTGTAACTATGGAGGGGGGCACCGTCCACGGCTAAGAGAAGACTTGGTGTGTCTTTGGCGTCCCCTCTCCCCAAGTAGGATTCAACCCCCCTTTCCTATTCCAACTAGGAGAAGGAGGGAAGGGAGAAGAGGGGAGAAGGAAAGAGGGGGGGGGGGCGCCGTCCCCTCCTAGTCCAATTTGGACCAGCACATGGGGGGGCGTGCAGCCACCCCTTGAGGCCATTCTGTCCATTCCCCTAAAGCCCATTAAGGCCCATTACTCTCCCGGGGGTTCCGGTAACCTCCCGGTACTCCGGAAAATACCCGAAACACTTCAGGACCATTCCGGTGTCCGAATATAACCTTCCAATATATCGATCTTTACCTCTCAACCATTTCGAGACTCCTCGTCATGTCCGTGATATCATCCGGGACTCCGAACAAACTTCGGTCATCAAATCACATAACTCATAATACAAATTGTCATCGAACGTTAAGCGTGCGGTCCCTACGGGTTTGAGAATTATGTAGACATGACCGAGACACATCTCCGGTCAATAACCAATAGCGGAACCTGGATGGTCATATTGGCTCCTGCATATTCTATGAAGATCTTTATCGGTCAAACCGCATAACAACATATGTTATTCCCTTTTGCCATCGGTATGTTACTTGCCCGAGATTCGATCGTCGGTATCCACATACCTAGTTCCATCTCGTTACCGGCAAGTCTCTTTACTCGTTCCGTAATGCATCATCCCGTAACTAACTCATTTAGTCACATTTCTTGCAAGGCTCATAGTGATGTGCATTACCGAGAGGGCCTAGAGATACCTCTTCGATATATGGAGTGACAAATCCTAATCTCGATATATGCCAACCCAACAAACACCATCGGAGACACCTGTAGAGCATCTTTATAATCACCTAGTTACGTTGTGATGTTTGATAGCACACAAAGTGTTCCTTTGGTATTCGGGAGTTGCATAATCTCATAGTTAGAGGAACATATATTAGTCATGAAGAAAGCAATGTCAATAAAACTAAACAATCATTATGCTAAGCTAACAGCTGGGTCTTGTCCATAACATCATTCTCTAATGATGTGATCCCGTTCAGCAAATGACAACACATGTCAATGGTCAGGAAACTTAACCATCTTTGATTAACGAGCTAGTCAAGTATAGGCATACTAGGGACACACTGTTTTGTCTATGTATTCACACATGTACTAAGTTTCCGGTTAATACAATTCTAGCGTGAATAATTAACATTTATCATGATATAAGGAAATATAAATAACAACTTTATTATTGCTTCTTGGGCATATTTCCTTCAATAAATTCCTTGGAAAGTGTTGGTATGGAGGGCAACCGTGGATACGACTAGCCATGGAAAGTGAAAGTATGGTGGAAAAAGAAATAAACTTTATTTTCTGTTTGAGAACCGCCTACGATATATCTGGCATGGAAAGTGTTGGGAACTCTAAGTCGTTTTTGTTGGTGGGACGGATACACCTCCCAAAATGTTTTTATCTCTAAGTTTTTCACTTTGAGCTCTGGCACCTCTACAAATCCCTACTTCCCTCTACGAAGGGCCTTTCTTTTACTTTATGCAATTTTTTTATTTTTGAAGTTGAGTCTCCATCTTCTCTTATAAAAGCACCAACTAGGAGGCAATATGATCGTACTTGAGTATTGGTGTAGCTAATATGCGAGTGTGTTTCATGAATGGATCAATGGTTGAGCATGATGGGCTAGGGATAGCTTATTTTAGCATTCATATTTCGAAAGACATGGTTGCTTATTGATATGCTTGAGTATTTAAGTTATCATGTCAAATTTAAACTATTGCTTTGAATAATATAAAAGTCCAAATGTCCATGCTATAAAGAGAAGAAATATGATATGACATGATAGGCAGCATTCCACATCAAAAATTCTGTTTTTATCACTTGCCTACTCGAGGACGAGTAGGAGTTAAGCTTGGGGATGCTAATACGTCTCCAATGTATCTATAATTTTTGATTGTTCCATGTTGTTATATTATCTATCTTGGATGTTTTATAATCATTTTATATGATTTTTCAGTAATAATCTATTGACATAGTGCCAAGTGCCAGTTGTTGTTTTCTACATGTTTTTTACATCACAGGAAATCAATATCAAATGGAGTCCAAATGCAATGAAACTTTATAGAGATTATTTTGGACCAGAAGGAACATAATGGGCCCTGGTTGCGCCTGGGGGTGCTTCGAGGAGAGAACAACCCACCAGGGCGTGCTAGGAGGCCCAGGCGCGCCCAGGCGCGCCCTGGTGGGTTGTGCCCACCTCGGGTGCCCCCCGGACCGCCTCTTTGCTCTATAAATACCCCAATATTCCCAAAACCCTAGGGGAGGTGACGAAATATTGATCCAGACGCCGCAGAGTCTAGAACCACCAGATCCAATCTAGACACCATCTCGGATGGGGTTCACCACCTCCATTGGTGCGTCTCCAATGATGCATGAGTAGTTCTTTGTAGACCTTCGGGTCCGTAGTTAGTAGCTAGATGGCTTCCTCTCTCTCTCTCTCTCTCTCTCTCTCTCTCTCTCTCTCGATTCTCAATACAATGGTCTCTTGGAGATCCATATGATGTAACTCTTTTGCGGTGTGTTTGTTGGGATCGATGAACTTTGAGTTTATGATCAGATATATCTTTTTATATCCATGAAAGTTATTTGAGTTTCTTTGATCTCTTATATGCATGATTGCTTATAGCCTCATATTTCTTCTCTGATATTTGGGTTTTGTTTTGCCAACTTGATCTATTTATCTTGTAATGGGAATAGGTGCTTTGTAGTGGGTTCGATTTTACGGTGCTTGATCCCAGTGACAGAAGGGGAACCGACACGTATGTATCATTGCTACTAAGGATACAACGATGGGGTCGATCTCTACATAGATATATCTTGTCTACATCATGTCATCGTTCTTATTGCGTTACTCTGTTTCTCCATGAACTTAATACACTAGATGCATGCTGGATAGCGGTCGATGTGTGGAGTAATAGTAGTAGATGCAGGCAGGAGTTAGTCTACTAATCTTGGACGTGATGCCTATATAATGATCATTGTCTGGATATCGTCACGATTATTTGAAGTTCTATCAATTGCCGAACAGTAATTTGTTCACCCACCATTTGCTATATTTCTCGAGATAAGCCACTAGTGAAACCTACGGCCCCGGGTCTCTTTCTCATATTATTTGCCTTTGCAATCTATTTTCCTTTGCATTTATATTCAGATATATTAAACCAAAAAACCAAAAATAACTTTCTGTAATTTATTCTTATTTATTTTATTTGGCGTTCGATCTATCTATCTATTACAACTTTCTCCCATCCACGCACCAATTTCTCGCGCTTTTACCCGAAAGGGATTGACAACCCCTTTAACACGTCGGGTTGCGAGTGGTTGTTATTTGTGTGCAGTGGTTGTTTATGTTGTGCTACTTGGTTCTCCTATTGGTTCGATAACCTTGGTTTCATATATGAGGAAATACCTACCACCGCCGTCCTGCATCATCCCTTCCTCTTTGGGGAAATACCGACGTAGCTTCAAGCCGCATCACCCACTACCTATTGATGATAGCTTTCCTGATGAATAGTTAGATGTTATAAATGCTTCTTGTAGTGCTCCATGGTATGCAGACTATGCTATTGTATTGTTGCTAAATTATATCACCTAGTTTTACATACCCACAAAAGAAAAAGTTTTTTTATGATTTAAGACATTACTTTTGGGATGACCCACACCTTTATAAAAATTAGTAGATGGTGTTATTAGACATTGTGTACCTGAGCATGAATAGGAATAGATCCTACGCAAGTGTCACTTGAGGCTTACGGAGGACACCATACTAGAGACAGAACTACACACAAGGTAGTACAATCTGGTTTTTATTGGCCTACTCCTTTTAAGGATGCTCGTAAGCTTGTCTTGTCTTGCGATGAATGTCAAAGGATTGGTAATATTAGTAGATGTCAGGAAATGCCTATGAACTATTCACTTGTTATTGAACCATTTGATGTTTGGGGATTTGATTATATGGGCCTTTTCCATCCTCTAATGGGTATACACATATTTTAGTTGTTGTTGATTACGTTACTAAGTGGGTAGAAGCTATTCGAACTAGTAGTGCTGATCACAACACTTCTATTAAAATGCTTAAAGAAGTTATTTCCGAGGTTTGGGGTCCATAGATATTTAATGACTGATGGTGGTTCACACTTTATTCATGGCGCTTTCCATAAATTGCTTGCTAAGTATGATGTTAACCATAGAATTGCATCTCCTTATCATCCCCAGTGTAGTGGTCAAGTAGAATTAAGTAATAGAGAAATTAAATTGATCTTGCAAAATACTGTTAATAGATCTAGGAAGAATTGGTCTAAGAAACTTGATGATGCACTATGGGCTTATAGAAATACTTATAAAAATCCTGTGGGTATGTCTCCTTATAAAATGGTTTATGGAAAAGCATGTCACTCACCTCTCGAACTTGAACATAAGGCTTATTGGGCAATTAAAGAGCTCAATTATGATTTCAAACTTGCCAGTGAGAGAGGTTATTTGACATTAACTCACTTGATGAATGTAGAACCCAAGCCTATAAAAATGCCAAATTGTTTAAAGAAAAGGTTAAAAGATGGCATGACAAAAGGATAGAAAAGCATGAATTTAATGTAGGTGACCATGTCTTGCTATACAATTCTCATTCAAGATTTTTTGTAGGAAAACTTCTCTCTAAATGGAAAGGGCCTTACATTATCGAGGAAGTTTGTCGTTCACGTGCCATCAAGATCAATAAGGCCGAGGGTACCAACCCGAAGGTGGTAAATGGGTAAAGAATCAAAAATTATATCTCAGGTACTCCCGTAAATGTTGAAAACAATATTATTAATACCATAACACCGAAGGAGTACATAATGGAAACTTTCCAGAACGCTATAGAGCCCTAAAAAGGCAATAGGTATGTGATACAGTAAGTAAACCGACTCCAAAAGTTCTCCAATGGCAATTTTACTCTGTTTTGGAATATTTAAATATTAGAAAAATAAGAAGTAGTCCGAATAGTGCACGAGGAGGCGACAAGCCGTGGGGGCGTGCCTCCCTGACTTTTGGCCACCTCGTGTGCCCTATGGAGTCCGTTTTCTCCTAGAATACTTGTTATGCATGGTAAAAATTCATTATATAATCTCTCGAATACTTTGACCACCATACCACGGTGATTTCCTTTGTTCTTGTTTCATGCTATTTTCCTGGCATATTGGAAAATAGGTCGTGTCAAGATTCAGAGGGAGAGAGCTACGTCGCTGATTATATTGTAGACCCGAAGGTCTATGGGGAGGTAGAGCATTATGGTTGGACTACGGAGAAGGAGGAAGACTTTGACTTGGAGAAAACAAGGGATGATAGCTCCGACGGAGACGAAGATCCACTACCTCAACATAGAGATATGCACGTGGAATTCAATAAGTCAAGCCTTCCTAAGGTCAAATCTATTCCACCCCGTTTTCTCTAGGACAGCAAGGCGACGTTATGCAAAAAGATATTAAAGCTTGAGCTCGAGAATGATGATCTAAGGGAGGAAAATTTTAGCGTCAGACACAAGCTGGAGAAGAAGAATGCTACAACTCCATCATCACCACCTCCGAAGAAGAAAATTTGTGTACATGGGTATGGGCACTCCCCTTGGCTTGTGCCATGCTTGGGGGAGGTGTGCCGGTATCGTATCACCATCACATATTTACCTTTACCGTTTTCTTAGTTTGATCCTTTTGGTTATATCTTGGTTTAGTAAACTAAAGTTTTTTTGTTTTAGTATGATCTAGTCTTTGATTTTTGCTTTGTGATCTATCTATGTAATCGAGTCCATGAGTTATATAATAAAGAGTAGTTTTGACACTAAAAAAAGAGACATCCGTGACATTTTGACCCGAACGAAAAAACATTCGGTCATGCTTATGACACTTCTATGATGATAATTGTGACAAAAGCACGTATCATCATGGATGTGGTGGGCTCCTACTTCTATGACAAAAAATCATGACAGAAAACGGCCTTTTCATCCTAGGCGGGCCGGGGACGCACCTGCATGACATTCTTTGGGCCGTCCATGATGGAAAAAAATCATGGTAGAAGCGAGGGCGAGGAAAATATCAGGGAGTTCCTAGTTACGGTGGGTGGTCGGGGCCGAGCAATGCACGGAGGTTTGCACGTTTCTCTCATACACGTACGTGCGTGTGTGCGAGGCGTTGGGCTCTAACTGAACCCGAGCGAGGCATTCACTTACTGAACTCCGAGTGATTGCACTAGCTATGTTACTGAACCCGAGCGGCCGATTCCTTGGCTGTTAACTGAACCCAAGCGATTCCTTCGCTACTGCTGCTAACTAAAGCCGATCGAACCTGCCTCTTGATGAACAATGACCTTTGTTGGGGGTTGGATGAACAGTTCCCGGTGGGGGTTGGATGAACAGGACCCCGTGGTAGAGGCCGTTGACATTGCCGCTGGATGAACAGGACCCCAATCGAGGAGGCCGCCACACACCGGAGCCGGTTGGGGGTGGATGAACAGGACCCCGTGGAGGGTTGGTTGAATAGTAGCCAGTGGAGGTTGGATGAACAGGACCCCATGGAGGGATGGTTGAACAGTAGCTGGTGGAGGCTGGATGAACAGTAGCTGGTGGAGGCTGGAGGAAGTCGACAGTGGATGAATAGTAGCAGGTGGAGGCTGGAGGAAGTCGACGGTGGATGAATAGTAACCCGTGGAGGCTGGAGCGAGGTAGTAGACGATGGACGAACAGTAGCCCGTGGAGTCCCGTTTTGCGGTACGCCACACCCCTCCCGATGAACAGAACCCTGTTTCGACCATAGGCTCTCCAAGACAAGTCCGTTTCCTCCGTTATGCGGTGCACCACACCCCTCCCGATCAATAGGATCTGATGACCCACAAGTATAGGGCATCAATCATAGTCCTTTCGATAAGTAAGAGTGTCGAACCAAATGGGGAGCAGAAGGAAATGACAAGTGGTTTTCATCAAGTTAATTTTCTGCAAGCACTGAAATTGTCGGTAAGAGGTAGTTTGATAGCAAGATAATTTGTAACAAGCAAGTAACATTAACGGTAAATAAAGTGTAGCAAGGTAGCCAATCCTTGGCAAAGGACAGGCCAAAACGGTTTCTTATAATTGGCAAAGTGTTCTTGAGGGTACACTGGAATTTCATCTAGTCACTTTCATCATGTTGATTCGATTCATGTTTGCTACTTTGATAATTTGATATGTGGGATGAACGGTGCTTAGGTGATGTTCTTACTTGAACAAGCCTCCTACTTATGATTAACCCCCTCGCAAGCATCTGCAACTACGAGAAAAGTATTAAGATAATATCTAACCATATCATTAAACTTTTGGATCCAAATCGGCCCCTTACGGAATAGCGCATAAACTAGGGTTTAAGCTTCTGTCACCCTAGCAACCCATCATCTAATAACTACTCCACAATGCATTCGCTTAGGACCAAATATGGGGAAAAGTGTCATGTAGTCGACGTTCTCATGACACCACTAAGGGAATCACAACATACATACCATCAAAATATCGAACACATATCAAGTTCACATGATTACTTGCAACAAGATTTCTCTCATGACCTCACAAACAAAAGTAACTACTTACAGATGATAATCATGCTCAAGATTAGAGGGGAATTAAATAGCATAATGGATTTTAACATATAATATTCCACCAAATAAACCATATCACTACTGCAGCATGCTGCTAACGTGACACTATGATCAGAGACCCTTCAGCGAAACTGTGTGCAATGCAATAATTGCAAACGGTGGTGTAAAAACCATCAAAAAGGTGCAAAACATTTGGGATGACGGATGCATCAAACACGGTTCAGACTTTAGTTGCATGTGCGAAGCAGGGCATACGGTTGATCCAGATGAACTATTTGTGATTAGACAGAACAACAGAAATGGGCAGCCATATCAATGTGTGTGCGATATATGGCATACAGTTCGCTCTGATGAACTGTTTGCTATTATGGAAAGCAACAGAAATGGTCAACCAGATCAAGGTGTGTGTGTGATATATGGCATACGGTTTAGTCGAATGAACTGTTTTTGATTAGGGAAGAGAACATAAACGGTTCAACTTAACAAGTTGTGTGTGATACGCAGCAAAAAGGCCTCGAGGTTAATTCGAGAACAAGTACACAGAGGCTAATTTGACATACATGACTTATAAGTTTCACAAAAATCATATCACTTTTTATGGAAAACATTTAATTGTGTTGAATGTATATAGTGCTCCATCCTATTAGTTGAATTAACCTCGAGGTCCATGTTTTGGAAACATGTCATAAAGTAACGGGATAGACCTTCATTCAAGCCAATCAACATGTGTTCAATTTTTTTATCAAAAAGTAACCAGATAGACCTTCAAGCCAACCAACATGTGTACAAAAAACAAAAATGTCAAAAATTACAAAACAAGGACCTCGAGGTTAATTCAACTAATATGATGGAGCACTATATACATTCAACGCAATTAAATGTTTATAGTGACCCATCACATTAGTTAATTTAACATCGAGGTCACTTCCCATCCGGTCACCCATCTGATGACTACTCAAGCCTTAGCACAGTTAACTTGGGAGTTCCTTGCTGCTATAGGATCCCTCTTTGCTGCTATAGGATCCCTCTTTGCATCCTTGTCCGTTCAACATTTCGGTAACCGCTACCC
The DNA here is from genome assembly GCF_018294505.1 of Triticum aestivum. Taxonomy (NCBI): domain Eukaryota; kingdom Viridiplantae; phylum Streptophyta; class Magnoliopsida; order Poales; family Poaceae; genus Triticum; species Triticum aestivum. Next base: position 272,590,578 of record NC_057800.1, on the reverse strand, counting down.
TCTCCCTCGTCTACATTAAAGCTGTATCGGGAACTACGCCGCCCGTTGTCAAATCAAATAGTACTGCACTGCCTGCTACATGCCTGGCTGAACACGCCTCCTCGCCTCCATCTATGCTTAATTACTAAATTTTAGTTGCAAAAATTAGATACTGCTAGTGATTTTTAGCTTCCTATTTTGACAAATTGCATTGTTACAATGTTGACAAATGGCAATGTTACTAGATCAATAAATTTCAATCTTTCCAGTTTGACAAATAGCAACATACCCAACATGACAGATGCAAATCTTACCAAATTGTTTGTAAGTGGTTGCACACGGGTCATCCAAAAGAACCGTCTGCATTGAAGAGATGCACAAATCCTGCTCTCACTTTGCATACGGCTGTTTTATCTAAAACGTTTGCGATCCAGAGCCATTAAAACCTATAGCCATTAAAACAAAGACACGTGGCGTCACGCGAATGCTTAACAGAGCGCACATGGTTTGAATTATACAAACGTTTGAGATATTAAAGTGGCAGCTATTTTTTCAAAATGCCTTTGTTGGTTGTTATTCGAGTGCGCCTTCTCTCAAAATGGACACGAAAAATACCACAGCATGTCGGGTGCCATTCCATGATAGCATGCCAAGTTTCATGAATTTCAGATGAGTTTTGGATTTATTAGAATTTCAAAACAAAGTATCTCAACATTTTGCTGGCAATCAACGGTGCCCTGGTGTTTGAAATTCATTCCCATTTCTTGCATGGGACCTAAGCATGCACCCAAGGACAAAGATTTGATTTTTCAACCAATTTATATGCACTGGAGCATGTGCATGTAGTTCAAATTTGAATTATGCACATAAATGCATTGATAACTCAATTAATGCATAAAAATGTCCAAACGAACCCCGAAAAATCCCAAAATTGACACGACACTCCTGTTGTTCTATGTTGGCAAAATAATTTTTTTGAAAGCAATAAGAGGCAATGGATATCGATTCGTCCCCAAAGGTGGGACGTTTCCTACCGAAACCATCATGCTTGTTGTGAGAAGCTCTGGTTTGTGAGAAGCATATACCCAAACCTGCCCCAAATGGGATAAATTTTTTACCACGACATGTTGATGCCGCTCCATGATAGCATGCCAAGTTTCATGAATGTCAGATGAGTTTTGGGTTTACTAGAATTTGAAAACCAGGTATCTCAATTTTTGCGGCCAAGTGATGGTGGCAGGGTGTTTGGCATCCATTCCCATTTCTTGCATGTGACCTAAGCATGCAACCAAGGACACAGATTTGAATTTTCAACCTATTTATATGCATTAGAGCATGTGCATGTAGTTCAAATTTGAATTATGCACATAAATGCATTGAAAACTCAATTAACGCATAAAAATGTCCAAACGAACCCCGTAAAATCCCAAAAGTTGACACAACACTCTTGTTGTTCTATGTTGACACGAGAATTTTTTTGAAAGCAATAAGAGGCAATGGATATCGTTTCATCCCCAAAGGTGGGACGTTCCCTACCGAAACCATTAGCTTGTTGTGAGAAGCTCTGGTTTGTGAGAAGCATATTCCCAAACCTGCCCCAAATGGGACAAAAATTTTACCATGACATGTTGATGCCGCTCCATGATAGAATGCCAAGTTTCATGAATTTCAGACGAGTTTTGGATTTACTAGAAATTAAAAACCAGGTATCTCAATGTTTGCGGCCGAGTGATGGTGGCAGGGTGTTTGACATTCATTCCCATTTCTTGCATGGGACCTAAGCATGCAACCAAGGACACATATTTGAATTTTTGACCAATTTATATGCATTAGAGCATGTGCCTATAGTTCACATTTGAATTATGCACATGAATGCATTGAAAACTCAGTTAATGTATAAAAATGTCCAAGCGAACCCCAAAAAATCCCAAAAATTGACACAACACTCCTGTTGTTCTATGTTTACACTAGGAAAAAATTGAAATCGAGAAGAGGCAATGGATATCGTTTCGCCCAGAAAGGTGAAACATTCCCTACCGAAACCATCAGGCTTGTTGTGAGAAGCTCTGGTTTGTGAGAAGCATATTCCCAAACCTGCCCCAAATGGGACAAAAAATTTACCACGACATGTTGATGCCACTCCATGACAACATGCCAAGTTTCATGAATTTCATACGAGCTTCGGATTTACTAGAATTTAAAAACCAGGTATCTCAATGTTTGCGGCCGAGTGACGGTGGCAGGGTGTTTGACATTCATTCCCATTTCTTGTATGGGACCTAAGCATGCAACCAAGGACACATATTTGAATTTTCAACTAATTTATATGCATTAGAGCATGTGCATGTAGCTCAAATTTGAATTATGCACATGAATGCATAGAAAACTTAGTTATTGTATAAAAATGTCCAAGTGAACCCCAAAAAATCCCCAAAATTGACACAACACTCATGTTGTTCTATGTTGACACTAGGAAAAAATAGAAATCGAGAAGAGGCAATGGATATCGTTTCGCCCAGAAAAGTGAAACATTCCCTACCAAAACCATCAGGCTTGTTGTGAGAAGCTCTGGTTTGTGAGAAGCATATCCCCAAACCTGCCCCAAATGGGACAAAAAATTTACCACGGCATGTTGATGCCGCTCCATGACAGCATGCCAAGTTTCATCAATTTCAGATGAGCTTCAGATTTACTAGAATCTAAAAACCAGGTATCTCAATGTTTGCGGCCGAGTGACGGTGGCAGGGTCTTTGACATTCATTCCCATTTCTTGCATGGGACCTAAGCATGCAACCAAGGACACATATTTGAATTTTCAACCAATTTATATGCATTAGAGCATGTGCCTATAGTTCACATTTGAATTATGCACATGAATGCATGGAAATCTCAGTTAATGTATAAAAATGTCCAAGCGAACCCCCAAAAATCCCAAAAAAATTGACACAACACTCCTGTTGTTCTATGTTGACACTAGAAAAAAATTGAAATCGAGAAGACGCAATGGATATCATTTCGCCCAGAAAAGTGAAACATTCCCTACCGAAACCATCAGGCTTGTTGTGAGAAGCTCTGGTTTGTGAGAAGCATATCCCCAAACCTGCCCCAAATGGGACAAAAAATTTACCACGGCATGTTGATGCCGCTCCATGACAGCATGCCAAGTTTCATGAATTTCAGACGAGCTTCAGATTTACTAGAATTTAAAAACCAAGTATCTCAATGTTTGCGGCCGAGTGACGGTGGCAGGGTGTTTGACATTCATTCCCATTTCTTGCATGGGACCTAAGCATGCAACCAAGGACACATATTTGAATTTTCAACTAATTTATATGCATTAGAGCATGTGCATGTAGTTCAAATTTGAATTATGCACATGAATGCATAGAAAACTCAGTTAATGTATAAAATGTCCAAGCGAACCCTGAAAAGTCCCAAAAATTGACACAACACTCTTGTGGTTCTAAGTTGACACTAGGAAAAAATTGAAATCGAGAAGAGGCAACGGATATCGTTTCGTCCAGAAAGGTGAAACGTTCCCTACCGAAACCATCACACTTGTTGTGAGAAGCTCTGGTTTATGGAAAGCTTATACCCAAACCTGCCCTAAGTAGGACAAAATTTTTACCACGACATGTTGATGCCGTTCCACGATAGCATGCCAAGTTTCATGAATTTTAGACAACTTTTGGATTTACTAGAATTACAAAAGCAAGTACGTCAATGTTTGCCGGAGAGCCATGGTCCCGTGGTGTTCGAAATTCATCCCCATTTCTTGCATGGGACATAAGCATAAACCCATGGACACGTATAAGATTTTTCAACCCATGTTGGTGCACCGGAGCATTTGCATGTAGTTTAATTTTGAATTATGCACCTGAGATGGCTAGAAAACCAATTTAATGTATAAAATGTGCAAACGAACCCTGAATAATTCCAATTCTTTTACGACACACATATAGTTGCATGTTCATTGCAGATAAAAGGTCTAGCAATTCAAACACCGTCCATTGCCGCTATGACCCCATTATGTAATTCAAATCAAGAAGAAAAATCAACTAGATCCCACACAGTTTACTATAACCAACCGTGTGAGATGCAGCACAAAATATCTTGGAGCATCGTCGGAGTATAGTACGCATACGGCTTATGCGAGAAGGTGTGACGGCTACAGTCCATAGCCCGCTCTGAATAAGGGACCGTGTCTGATGAAACTTTGCGTGCTAGTTTTTTCATTGAAGCGATTCCAAATTTTTGGCTTCCACGGAAATATCTACCTCCCCACCCCCTCCCCCTTACCAAAAGCCACATTACCCCTGGTTCCGCCTTCCTTTCCAAGTTGAAACCTTCACTCCTTGCTTGCAGCGTCGCCTCCTCACCGGCGACCCTCCTTCACGCTACTCGGCCTCGTCTATCCAGGCAGGTAATCCACACCAACCCCCATCCTCCTCCTCCTTCCACATCCCACATGCCCCGATCGCCGGCGCGAGCACGACACCTTCCACCAAATAAGCGCCTCCCTAAGCCATGGTGCACGCAGTATAGCCAGGATCTCAAGGAGCATTTGGCAGCGGAGAAGCAAATCGCGGCCGCATGCACGGATGAGGTCGTGATGGCTGCCATTTGTGCCGACCCCCAAATCTTGGAGGAGCACCTCGCCGTCAAGGCCACCTTCGATGCCTTGTGCGCCGACGCCGCGACGCGGTTGGCTACTTTAAATGATAGTTCATGGCGTTTTCTCGAGGCCACCGTCGGTGCCTTTGACGAAGACTACGAGGTGTTTTCTCAGCGTGCACATTCTTACCTCATCTCGAGAGCCAGCAGGTTGGTGCCTGGAGCGGCTCAGGCAACTCACCACTACGACGAGGGCACCCATAATGTGGAGGCCTCACCCTCTTCCATGTCCAAGGAGCCAATCATCATCGATATCTCCGACAATGAGGAGTAGCTTGTCTTATTAGCTCACTATAAGGACCCATGTTCAGTTTGGTAGCTACTACCTTTCCTTAACAAATTCTAGTGAATTGTGTTATCTACTTTTACCATGCAATCTTCTGCTCTAGTGTATATGTTCCATATGTCGTGCAATATGGTGTTGAGTTAACTGTTTGGTTTAATTCTGCAAATGTGATGTTCAATTCTTCAGGGTGCAATTTTCCAAGTTGTCAAGCATGTTTGGTTTGGTTAATTGTCTGATCTTCCATAGGAGTATGTTATATTGTGCAATTTGGTGGTTAGTTAACGTTGGTTTCATTTGTTGTGGTGTTCAGTTAACTGTTTGGTTCAATTCTGCAATGCAATGTTCAATTTTTGTGGGTGCATTCTGTTATTGTATACCATGTGAGAAATAAATTGAATTTGGCTATACTAAATACACGAGAAACAAATACAATTGCTATATTTACAAGTTGTTAAGCATCCTTGGTTTGGTTAACTGTCTGATCTTCTATTAGGAGTATTTTATATTGTGCAATGTGGTGCTTAGTTAATGTTTGGTTAATTTGTTGTGGTGTTTAGTTAACTGCTTGGTTCAATTCTGCTATGCGATGTTCAATTGTTGTGGCTGGATTTTGTTATTGTATACCATGTGAGAAATAAATCGAATTTGGCTGTACTAAATACATGAGAAACAAATACAATTGCTATATTTCCAACTTGTTAAGCATGCTTGGTTTGGTTATCTGTCTGATCTTCTATTAGGAGTATGTTATATTGTGCAATGTGGTGCTTAGTTAACGTTTGGTTCATTTGTTGTGGTGTTTAGTTAACTGCTTGGTTCAATTCTGCAATGCGATGTTCAACTGTTGTGGTTGCATTTTGTTGTTGTATACCATGTGAGGAATAAATTGAATTTGGCTGCACTTAATACATGATAAACATATACAAGTGCTATATTTCCTAGTTCTTAATCATGCTTGGTTTGGATAAACGGGGTTTCCATGTGGCTTGAATTAATCTGATGAATCTGCAATGTGCTTATTTTTCATCAACATATTTTACTGATAGCATGAAAAATCTGCAATATCTTCTCTATATTTTATATGTGTTGCAGGGAAACAATGGGAAGCACTGAGGTTTACAAGACGGTACTAACTATTATACCTTGCCTTTTTTATTCCTTTGCCCCATTTCCAATATAGAGAATATATTTATGCACATCCTTGTTTTCAAGCCTTTCCAAAGTAGTTCACTGATGATTACCTCTCAAACCACCTCTATGGTCAGGAGGCAAGGAAAGTTTTCATACAACACCCACGGTTCAATATTGAAGTGTTCCTGAAGAGGATGAAGGATGGATGGTCAATCATCCACATGCTCTGGCCTAAAGTTGCAAAGACCTTCAACATGAACGAAGGCTCAATATTTGCCTTCTGCTTTAGCAGTTTTCCAGATGAGATGCATCTATCTATGTACCGTCTATGATGCTAATTTCAAAAGGTTCTAGATATTGCATGTGAAACTTGGTGCTGGTGCAGTTATGTAATGGGGTAGCTGAGTGCTGAAGCTATATCATGTTGTACTCGGATGTATTTCAATTATGAAATCCTGCTTCCTTAATATGGAAATGAAATATATTATGTGCTTAATATGAATGTCAATTAGATTATTAAATGGATTATTAATAATAGGGAAATTAGCCTGCTAATTGGGTTTTCCTATTGCAAACGGTTATTGAGAAAACACCGTGGGTGATGACCTCAGGCAATGCACACAGTTTCTAGCAATAAACCGTGTTGGATCAATGAACAATCACACACTCTTGAAAACTGTTTGAGTTACGCCACCTTGCGCAAACATTTCCTTGGAGTGACCGTGTGGGATGTATATACGAACGGAAATGTTTAGCGGGGACTGACTGTGTGGGATGTACTTGCGACCAGAAACGATTTCGCATGCATAATTGTATTTTTTAGCACTACTGTACGTATAACTGTATTTGGTCGCTCACCGGTCACACATGACCTCATTTTTCCGAGCATGTGTGCTACGAGGGCATATCCCCGACGGTTTCTGGGTCATGTGGGAAGGACCCCCTATCGCAGTCACTCACTAGGTGACGGTTCCGAACGCCTTCACGGAAAGGGGTTAAAAACCATTTGTATAGCACCTCGCTGTACCGGTGTATAGTAATCAACTACAAGATGAAATCAACACTACTAGTCACCCACAAGCACCAATCTAGGGTTCCAGTGCAAAGATTGAAAGGAGATGGTGTTGTTGAAGATGTTGATGAAGATTGCCCTCCCCAAGATGGGAGAGTTGTTGGTGATGATGATGACGATGATTTCCCCCTCCGGGAGGGAAGTTCCCCCGGCGGAATCGCTCCACCGGAGGGAAAAATTGCTCCTGCCCAAGTTCCACCTCGAGATGGCGGCGCTTCGTCCCGAAAGTCCTCTCCTTATTTTTTTTCTAGGCCAAAATGACTTATATACCATAAGAGGAGCACTAGGGGTGGGCCGAGGAGGGAACAACCCACCAGTGCGCGCCTGGGCTCCTTGGCGCGCACAGGTGGGGTGTGCCCACCTGGTGGGCCCCCTCTGGTGGTTATTTGCTCCAATATTCCTCATATATTCCAAAACATTTCTTCGTAAAATTTCAGCTCATTTGGAGATGTGCAGAATAAGTAACTTTGACGTAGCTTTTCCATGTCCAGAATTCCAGCTGCCGGTATTCTCCCTCTTTGTGTAAATCTTGCATATTATGAGAGAAAAGGCATTAGAATTACTACAAAAAGCATTATTATGCATAAAAACATAGTAAATAACAGTTGGTAAACATGATGCAAAATGGGTGTATCAGGATCCCATTTTGACCGTAGCTGGTCGAACTGAAGGCCGTTTCCTCCGTACTGCGATACGCTAGACCCTGTTTTGGCTGTTCCGTCCAAGCCGGTTGGTTCCCGATGAACACGACGCATTCCGACCTACTCTATTGCCTCCTGATGAAAAAGACACTGTTTCTCCATTTCGACCCAGCCGGTTGGCTGCCGATGAACATCACACCGTTGTTGTACGCGTTCAAGAGCTCGCCCGTATGTATGTGCATAATAGTATTTACTTTCTTGCATCGTGGTTGTACATACGTGTACACGATATTGACGGGACTACCTGAACAACTACTGCTCCTTACTGGGCCACAGTTCATCGTGACAGAAAGACCAATGGACCAGTATGTACATACACGTTTGCGACTAGAATGACAATGCTACGTATGCTTCGACCGGGTGGGTCCCGACTGTCTGGGAGGATAAGGAGACACTTCCTTGCGTGTGAAGATATTGATGGTGGGTCCTGCGTGTAATAAGGAGGATTCTGTTTTTGCATGTAATAAGGAGGCACCTCCTTGCGTGCAAAGATGTAGCTGCTGGGTCCTGTTAGCCTCACCACATACAATCCTCTTCCGATGGCTGTCGTTCAATGACCACATTGACCATGCCGCGCGGATTATAACCCACAAGTATAGGGGATCGCAATAGTTTTTGAGGGTAGAGTATTCAACCCAAAATTATTGATTCAACAAAAGGGGAGCCAAAGAATATTTGCAAGTATTAGCGGTTGAGTTGTCAATTCAACCACACCTGGAGATTAATTATTTGCAGCAATATGATCAGTGGCAAATTAATATGAGAGTTTTGATAGTAGTAGCAATGGGTAATGATAATGGTGATAGCAATGATTTTGTTGCAAGTGTAAAAGTAACAATAGCAGTAGAAACTTAGCAAGAACAATATAAGAGAAATTCGTAGGCATTGGATCGGTGGATTCGTTGGATAATATTCATCATATAACAATCATAACCTAGGGCGATACAAAACTAGCTCCAGTTCATAAATTTAATGTAGGCATGTATTCCGTAAATAGTCATACATTCTTATGGAAAGAACTTGCATGACATCTTTTGTCCTACCCTCCCGTGGTAGCAGGGTCCATATGGAAACTAAGGGATATTAAGGCCTCCTTTTAATAGATAACCTGAACAAAGCATTAACAGGTAGTGAATACATGAACTCCTCAAACTATGGTCATCACCGGAAAGTATCCCGAATACTGTCACTACGGTTTACGGATCATAACACGTAATAGGTGAATATAACTTGCAAGATCGGATCTAGAACATAGATATAATGGTGATAACATAAACGGTTTAGATTTTAAATCATGGCACCCGGGCCCAAAGTGACAAGCATTAAGCATGGCAAATTCATATCAACATCAATCTCAGAACATAGTGGATACTAGGAATCAAACCCTAACAAAACTAACTCGATTACATGATGAATCTCATCTAACTCCTCACCGACCAACGAGCCTATGAAGGAATTACTCACTCCTGGTGGGGAGCAACATGGAATTGGCGAGGAAGGAGGGCTGGTGATGATGAAGATCGAAGATCCCCCTCCCCGGAGCCCAAAACGGACAACAGATCTGGCCTCCCGATGAAGAACAGGAGGTGGCGGCGGCTCCATATCGCAAAATGAGATAATTCTTCCTCCCTGATTTTTCCTGGAAAAATAGGTATTTATGGAGTTGGAATCAGGGTCTGCGGGGCCACCAGGTGGGCACTACCCACCTGGGCGCGCCTGAGGGTGGGGTGCCCTTGTGGGTTGTGCCTCACCCAGGGCCCCCCTACGGTGGTTTTTGGCTCTAGTATTTTTCTTTTATTCTGAAATAATTCTCTAAAATGTTTCGTTCCAATCCGAGAACTTTTATTTCAGCACAAAAAACACTATGGTAGTTCTGCTAAAAACAACGTCAGTACGGGTTAGTTTCATTCAAGTCATACAAATTAGAGTCCAAAACAAGAATAAAAGTGTTAGGAAAAGTAGATACGACGGAGACATATCAACTCCCCCAAGCTTAAACCTTTGCTTGTCCCCAAGCAATTCTGTTGATCAACTGAAAGTGAAAAAGAAAAACTTTTACGAACTCTTTTGCTCTTGTTTACATAAATAAGCTTAAGTAGCACCTATATTTTCAGCAAAGATTATAACTAACCATGTCAACAATAACTCTTAAAAATTATATGAACTCGTAGCAGTGACATAATCAACTAGCAAGCAATAATAAAATATCTCAGATGACAACACCTTATCAAAACAATCATGATATAATATGACAATAGTGGTATCTCGCTAGCCCTTTCTGAGACCGCAAAACATAAATGTAGAGCACCTCCAAAGTTCAAGCAACGACTAAACATTGTAATTCATGGTAGAAAAGATCCAGTCATGATGCATCCAACATTAACTATACACAATGCATGAGGATGACGATAGTGCTTTTAGGATCTGGCGTTTATTTGAGAAGGTGATGACTCAACATAAAATTAAATAGATAGTCCCTTCATAGAGAGAAGTAGGGATTTGAAGCGGTTCCAGAGCTTAGTTTTTGAAACATAGGTAAATGAAATTTTGAGAAATGCACCCTTCCTATTTACTTCGCGACCATTAGTTATCAATATCTTCCGTGCTAAACACATTAATGGTGGTTCCCAAGCGATAAAAGTAAAGGTTTAATCCCCCTGATAGAGGCAAAGGTATCCCGTCTTTTGATGAGGTGGTGGCTATCGTTTTGGAGGAAGTCGACTTTGATGATCCGACTACGAACGTGCGAGGACGTCGCGCCTTAGCAATCGCTAAACCAATTCCGAGAGGTTATTGACCACGCTGGAGCATGATCAACCTAACCACGAAGGTCTGTTTCCTGCAGGCAAACGAAGAACAAGCAAGAAACTAAGATTGCAATCTGGATATTGCGAATATAAGAGGAAAACTTTATTGATTAAGGCGGGGTTCTGTGACATCTTGGTATGGTCGTTGAACTCAAACGAAGTATGCGAAGTTGCAGCTATGGCAAACTTTTAATCTAAACAAAACCCAAAGTCTAAACGATGCCCTAAGGGCTATATATATGGAGGAGAGAGGGGGAATTTCGTGGCCCTTGGGGGAGGGGTCCGAAACCAACCCTAACTCTTGTTTCCCCACACATACGGACTCTAAAAACTGCCTATAATCAAGTATTTCGAAATTACATGGGCCTGGCCCAAAAATAAGGTGACACAACACCTAGAATAGCCTCTAGATGAAATTTATGAAGTGGCATCTTGTATATTTCGTCCAAGGCTTCATGCACTCATTATGGTGGCTTCAAAGTATTGGAATCATCACTTGTAACTCCGTTCTTGTTCCCCTTGCGCACGCCATCATCTCCATGCTTGAACTTGCTCCAAGGTTCATCTTTCTTGTCCAAGCTAGGCCCTTCATTTGTAAGCAAAACAAATGTACCCAATTTAGGCAACATCATATTCTCATGAACATTAGAATCGTTACCAAGAAACGAAAGTACCTGACAATTCAATTGGCGTGCGCGAGCTCTAGCAGTTGGTCCAGTATGTATAGCAGAAGGGGTTGTGGGTGTAACAATGATATTGATGTCCTCATCATCCTCCCCTTCTTGAAATGAAGTCGTCCTCGATGAAAGCTCATCTTCCTCACCCAAATAAGGCTTCAAATCTGCAATGTTAAAAGTGGGACTAACCCCAAAATCTGCAGGCAGCTCAAGTTTATATGCATTATCATTTATTTTCTCTAACACCTTAAAAGGACCATCAACACGTGGCATTAGCTTTGATTTGCGCAAATTAGGAAATCTATCCTTACGCAAATGTAACCAAACAAGATATCCAGGTGCAAACACAACATGTTTTCTACCCTTATCTCCAGCAAGTTTATATTTAGCATTCATATGCTCAATGTTTTCCTTAGTCAACTCATGCATTTTTAAAATCAATTCAACATGTTCTTCAGCATCAAAATTAACCTTCTCTGAAGATGGAAGAGGCAACAAATCAATAGGTGCATGAGGTAGGAAACCATACACAATTTCAAAAAGGCACATCTTAGTAGTAGAATGCAATGAACGATTATAAGCAAATTCAATATGAGGCAAGCATTCTTCCCACATTTTCTTATTATTCTTCAAAATAGCCCTAAGAATAGTAGACAATGTTCTATTGACTACTTCAGTTTGTCCATCAGTTTGGGGGTGACAAGTAGTACTAAAAAGCAGTTTAGTAACCAACTTAGACCATAAACATCTCCAGAAGTGGCTAAAAAATTTAGTATCACGATCTGAAACAATAGTATTTGGCACACCATGCAAGTGAATAATTTCACGAAAGAACAAATCAGCAACACTAACAACATCATCACTTTTATGACATGGTATAAAGTGTGCCATTTTCGAGAACGTATCCACGACAACAAGTATGCTATCCCTCCCCTTCTTTGTTCGAGGTAAACCTAAAACAAAGTCCATAGATATATCCTCCCAAGGAACACTAGGTACATGCAAAGGCATATATAAACCATGTGGATTTAGTCATGACTTAGCTTTTTGACATGTAGTGCAGCGAGCAACAAAACGCTCAACATCACGTCTCATCTTTGGCCAAAAGAAACGTGTAGCAAGTATATCCTCCGTCTTCTTCACGCCAAAGTTTCCCATTAATCCTCCTCCATGCGCCTCCTGCAACAACAAAAGACGAACGGAGATAGCTAGAATGCATAGCTTGTTAGTAGGAAACACAAATCCGTCATTAATGATGAACTTGTTCGACGTTCTTCCTTCTTTACAATTCTGCATTACATCTTTAAAATCAGCATCATGCACATATTGATCTTTGATGGTCTCCAAACCAAATATTTTGAAGTCAAGTTGTGAAAGCATAGTATAGTGACGAGACAATGCATCAGCAATGCATCAGCAATAACATATTGATCTTTTAATATGTTTCAAAGATTCATGATCAGAATGTATAACAAATTCTTTGGGCCAAAATAATGTTGCCATGTTTCTAAAGTCCGAACAAGAGCATATAATTCTTTATCATAAGTAGAATAATTCAGACTAGGCCCACTCAATTTTTCAGAAAAGTATGCAACATGTTTGCCATCTTGTAATAACACACCTCCTAATCCAATTCCACTAGCATTACATTCAAGCTCAATAGTCTTATTAAAATCAAGAAGTTGGAGTAAAGGAGCATGTCTCAACTTATCTTTCAGTACCGTGATAGCTTCTTCCTGTGCGGTACCCCAAACAAAAGGCACATCCTTCTTTGTAAGCTCAGTGAGAGGTGCAGCAATGGTGCTGAAGTCTCTCACAAAACACCTATAGAATCCACCGAGGCCAAGAAAACTCCTCACTTGTGTGACCGTTTTGGGCCGCAGCCAACTCTCAATAGCTTCAATCTTGGCTTTATCAACTTCAATTCCCTGTGGAGTAACAACATAGCCAAGAAAAGATACTCGGTCGGTGCAGAAGGTGCACTTCCCAAGGATTCCAAACAAATGTGCATCACGTAGAGCAATAAAAACAACACGTAAATGTTCCAAATGTTCCTCCAAAGATCTGCTATAAATCAGTATATCATCAAAATAGACTACCACAAATCGTCCAATGAAAGCACGTAAAACTTCGTTCATTAGTCCCATGAAAGTACTAGGTGCATTAGTTAACCCAAAAGGCATGACTAACCACTCATATAAATCAAACTTAGTTTTAAATGCTGTTTTCCACTCATCTCCCAATTTCATACGAATTTGATGGTATCCACTACGCAAATCAACTTTGGAGAAAATTGTAGAGCCACTCAATTCATCAAGCATATCATCTAGCCTAGGAATAGGATGACGATAATGAATCATAACATTATTAATGCCTCTACAATCAACACACATACGCGATGTACCATCCTATTTAGGCAATAGTATAATAGGAACAACACAAGGACTAAGAGATTCGCGTATGTAACCTTTGTTGAGCAGCTCCTCTTCTTGATGCATAATCTCCTTCGTCTCCTTTGGATTGGTACGGTATGGTGCATGGTTGGGTAGCGATGCACTGGAAATTAAGTCAATTTGATGCTCAATCCCTCGAATAGGTGGTAATCCCGGTGGCACGTCTTGTGGGAAGACGCCACCGAACTCCTACAAAATGTTAGTGGCAGCAGGGGGCAAAGACAAAGGCACGTCCTCGAATGAAAATAATGCCTCTTTGCACACAAAAGCATAACAAACAGATTTGCTGAAATCTAGCTCATCAATATTAGATTTTGTGGCAAGTAAACATGCACTTTTCAATTTAATTTCAGAAGCAACATGATAACCCACAAGTATAGGGGATCGCAACAGTTTTCGAGGGTAGAGTATTCAACCCAAATTTATTGATTCGACACACGGTGAGCCAAAGAATATTCTCAAGTATTAGTAGCTAAGTTGTCAATTAACCACACCTGGAAACTTAATATCTGCAGTAAAGTATTTAGTAGCAAAGTAATATGATAGTATTGGTAACGGTGGCAAAAGTAACGGTAGCAGTTTTGGTTTTATAGTGATTGTAACAGTCGCAACGGAAAAGTAAATAAGCGAAGATCAATATAGGAAAAGCTCGTAGGCAATGGATCAGTGATGGATAATTATGTCGGATGCGATTCCTCATGCAATAGTTATAACATAGGGTGACACAGAACTAGCTCCAGTTCATCAATGTAATGTAGGCATGTATTCCGAATATAGTCATACGTGCTTATGGAAAAGAACTTGCATGACATCTTTTGTCCTACCCTCCCGTGGCAGCGGGGTCCTATTGGAAACTAAGGGATATTAAGGCCTCCTTTTAATAGAGTACCAGAATAAAGCATTAGCACTTAGTGAATGCATGAACTCCTCAAACTAAGGTCATCACCGGTAAGTATCCCAATTATTGTCACTTCGGGGTTAACGGATCATAACACATAATAGGTGACTATAGACTTGCAAGATAGGATCAAGAACTCTCATATATTGATGAAAACATAATAGGTTCAGATCTGAAACCATGGCACTCGGGCTCTAGTGACAAGTATTAAGCATAGCAAAGTCATAGAACATCAATCTCAGAACATAATGTATACTAGGGATCAAACCCTAACAAAACTAACTCGATTACGTTATAAATCTCATCCTACCCATCACTGTCCAACAAGCCTATGATGGAATTACTCACGCATGGGAGTGAGCATCATGAAATTGGTGATGGAGGAAGGTTGATGATGATGATGGCGACGGATTCCCCTCTCCAGAGCCCCGAACGGACTCCAGATCAGCCCTCCCGAGAGAGATTAGGGCTTGGCGGTGGCTCCGTATCGTAAAAAGTGATGAATCCTTCTCTCTGATTTTTTCTCCCCGAACGTGAATATATGGAGTTGGAGTTGAGGTCGGTGGAGCGTCAGGGGGCCCACGAGGCAGGGGGCGCGCCCGGGGAGTGGGGGTGGGAAACGTGCCCCTCACCCTCGTGGACAGGGTGTGGGCCCCTTGGCCTTGATTCTTTCGCCAATATTTTTTATATATTCCAAAAATATTCTCCGTTGATTTTCAGGTCATTCCAAGAACTTTTATTTCCGCACAAAAATAACACCATGGCAATTCTGCTGAAAACAGCGTCAGTCCGGGTTAGTTCCATTCAAATCATGCAAGTTAGAGTCTAAAACAAGGGCAAAAGTGTTTGGAAAAGTAGATACGTTGGAGACGTGTCAACTCCCCCAAGCTTAAACCTTTGCTTGTCCTCAAGCAATTCAGTTGACAAACTGAAAGTGATAAAGAAAAACTTTTAGAAACTCTGTTTGCTCTTGTTGTTGTAAATATGTAAAGCCAGCATTCAAGTTTTCAGCAAAGATTATGAACTAACCATATTCACAATAACATTTAGGTCTCATGTTTACCCATATCAATGGCATAATCAACTAGCGAGCAAAAATAATAAATCTCGGATGACAACACTTCCTCAAAACAATCATAATATGATATAACAAGATGGTATCTCGCTAGCCCTTTCTGAGATTGCAAAACATAAATGTAGAGCACCCTAGAAGATCAAGGGCTAACTAGAAATTGTAATTCATGGTAAAAGAGATCCAATCACAGTCATACTCAATGTAAACTAATAATAATACATGCAAATGATAGCGGTGCTCTCCAACTGGTGCTTTTTAATAAGAGGATGATGACTCAACATAAAAGTAAATGGATAGGCCCTTCCCAGAGGGAAGAAGGGATTTGTAGAGGTGCCAGAGCTCGGTTTTGAAATAGAGATGAATAATATTTTGAGCGGTATACTTTCATTGTAAACATAACAACTGAGAGATCTCGATATCTTCCATGCTACACACATTATAGGCGGTTCCCAAGCAGAATGGTAAAGTTTATACTCGCCCACCACCAACGAGCATCAATCCATGGCTTGCCCGAAACAACGGGTGCCTCCAACTAACAACAATCCTGGGGGAGTTTTGTTTGCAAATATTTTGATTTGATTTGAGCATGGGACTGGGCATCCCGGTGACCAGCCATTTTCTCGTGAGTGAGGAGCGGAGTCCACTCCTCTTGAGAATAACCCGCCTAGCATGGAAGATACAGACATCCCTAGTTGATACATGAGCTATCCGAGCATACAAAACATAATTTTTATTTGAAGGTTTAGAGTTTGGCACATACAAATTTACTTGGAACGGCAGGTAGATACCGCATATAGGAAGGTATTGTGGACTCATATGGAATAACTTTGGGGTTTATGAAGTTGGATGCACAAGAAGTATTCCCGCTTAGTACAAGTGAAGGCTAGAAAGAGACTGGGAAGCGACCAACTAGAGAGCGACAACAGTCATGAACATGCATTAAAATTAATCAACACTGAATGCAAGCATGAGTAGGATATAAATCACCATGAACATAAATATCGTGGAGGCTATGTTGCTTTTGTTTCAACTACATGCGTGAACATGTGCCAAGTCAAGCCACTCGAATCGTTCAGAGGAGGATACCTGATGCAGAGCATCCTATGGACATCACCATGTTCACCTTCATTGCACCTCAAGCCCCAAGTGGACCTAATGAACCTAAGGTGAACCCGCTCCTCTCCAAGATTTACATAAATATACATAGGACTTGGTTGCTACCTCACCATGGATCATTGTGCATCACTAGGTACAAGGACGACCACCACCAAGGAGTTGGGCAGCATCCCAGAGGCCAGGGAGAAGGACCCCAAGGCCACAAGGAGGAAGAAGGAGTGCAACAAGATCAACTCTGCACCTCCCAGGCGACCCCGTGCCCACGGGCCTCGAAGACCCCGTGCACACAGAATACACAGGGAGCTGGCACTGGAGCACCCCGTGCGCACGGGCCCAACTTACCCCGTGCGCACGGGCCCTACAGGATGGATGGCTGTGATTGCTGTTTGGGGCTCCTCTTCATACACCTCGTCCCTCACCTCCAGCCACCTATATATTCCGTACCTAGACAATTTGTTAGGGATAGCAAAGTATATGAGATGATTATGTGAGCTTTGGTCCTTGTACCCACTCCTCTAGGAGATCATGTCCTCCTAAGGGAGAAGATCCACTTGTGGATATCAAGACCCCCACATGTGGGAAGGATCCCCATCATAGGATCATCAAGACCTCTCTCCTCATAGGATTGGGATGAACTAATATCTTGTATCTTTCCTTTGTTGTTCTTGTATCATTGTGACCTCTTGTATGTTCTTGGATCTAGCATATGTGTGATTGGATCTACTCAATTGAGTGTTTCCTCTTGTTTTCTCTCTTGTGTTCTTCTTGTTCTTGGGGATCCCCCTCCAATTTGTGAAAGATCCCCACTTAGGGTTCCACCCTACAACATCTTGGTATCAGGAGCCAAGGTTGATCACGAAATTGTAGCCCCCCTCTTTGTTTTCTAGCCTAGTTTTGTTGTTTTTGCCCCAATTTCGAAAATTCCCCACCAAAAATAGCCCCAATTTTTTTGTGATTTGCTGGTTTGATGAGGTTTTGTTGGATTTGATCCATGGACTTGCTTGGTTTCAAGTGGATCTAGCTTTCCTCCACCATCTTTTCCCCACCCTCCCATACCACCCCCATACCCCCAGCTAAGCCCTAGCAACGAGATCCATCCATTTGGATCCTAGATCACGAAGAACTCTGCCAAACACGCGTGTCCCAGGTGACCCCGTGCCCTCGGTGTGTGTACCGTGCACACGGGACCGCGTGTCCACGGGCCTTGGACCCCGTGCGCATGGCCCCCCTACGGCAGCCGCGTGCACTTCACCGTTTCTGCCATAACTTCCACATCCGGAGTCCGATTTTCACGTTCTTTAGCTCGTTGAGTAGCTATTGACATCCCCCATCCAGCTAGATACGTTCCATCACCATTTTACTCCATCAAAGTTTTTACTTTATGGAATCTTTGCCTAGGCCCTCCACCATATCATCCGCAAAACCACCATAGCCTTCCGCAACCTAACCCTTTTTGCTCCTTTTAGCATTTGTAGTTGCTTGTGTGGTGACTTGAGTCTCCTAAGGTGTTTAAGCTACTTAGGGCGGTCACTTCATCATCAACCACCACCACCACTTCCGCATTGCTAACTCCGGAACCACCAACGCATCCCGCTGCCACCATTTGATATTTTCCTTGAGATTTTGAGTTTGTGGTTTTTACCGTTTCCTAAGGTGTTTCGGCTACTTAGGGATGGGTCTACATCATCTTGGTATCTACATCAAGACCACCGCCACTCATCATCGCCACGAGGTCGCCATCGACATCGACCACTTCACCATTTTGACACCCTAACCGTAAGCAAGAACGATAACCTCTATATCATCTTGGTATCGTGGTATCCCATGATTGTACATTCTTGCCATTACATTGTCGACCACTTCACCATTTTGACACTCTAACCGTAAGCAAGAACGATAACCTCTATATCATCTTGGTATCATGGTATCCCATCATTGTACATTCTTGCCATTACATTGTTAACCCCTTAGCCCATTTTGCGTCACTTGCCTAGCGAGACTAGCCATTTGAGTATTGCCGGCAATGTTACTTGTGCACATTAGTGACCCGTACCTTCCATTGCATACATACCATATCATATTGGTATCATCTTGGCATCATATCATCTCTTGTGTCACAAGATTGTTCCCGCATATACAAAATCACTATCTTGGTTTGTGCATTTCGCATAGTGGCCATATCAAAAAAAAAAGAGAATAAGCTTTTAAGTAAAAGAAAATAGAGCCAAGAGCTTGTATGCAAGAGACATAGCATCATACCACATTGCACATAAGATTGTCATATCCGATCATCTTGGATCATCTTGAGAAGAACATCGGGACATCATACACATAACATACTTGGGATAGAAAGCTCATACATTTTGCATCTTATAGGTTGTGCACAAGTGTCATATATTCCTATTGAGCAATCGTGCTAGTGTCTCTCTTGAGTTGTGCGAGCGTTTTCCATGGATTCCACATTTTGTGCTCATTCCTTGGTTGCACGACCCCATTTATCTATTCGTGTGTGTGTTTCCGTGTGCCACATATTGCTATTGGTCTACTTGTTTCACTTGAGAATTTGTGAATCTTTTCCAACATTATTGACTCTTGCTAACAATTTGCATCAAATTTTTGTGCCACTATCCTCACCGAGCTCCACCATAAGCCTTACTTGTGTAGGTGTGAGAATTGACAAGATCAGGTACCAATTGTGCTATTTCCTTGTTACATTATTGAGTGATCATTGATCCATCTTCAACATTGGATAAGGTACGTTGGTCTAGTTCTCTCCTTTCTTCCACTCACATTTGCTCGAGTCTTGTGATGGATAGGCAAGGAATTTCATCTCTGGTCTTCCACGACAACGACGACGCGACCAACTACATCACCAAAATGCCCATCTTCAAACTACAACGAGCAATGCGAAGCATTGAGCGACTCACCGTCGACATTCACCAACGCGAAGCACAGACAAGGGACTACATCGACACCAAGTTGGGTGCACAATTGGATGACATCCGACACATGTGGGCCAACTACAAGTCTTCTTCCTCTTCGTCATCTTCACGGCGGAGACGCTCTAGTCGCAAGTCTTCGTTATGGCCACGCGATGCAAGTACCACACGGCACCGTCATCATCTTCGAGGCGACCGCCAAGAACACGGACAAGACCATGAAGAGAGACCTTCGGCACGAGAGATGGCTTCTCTGCCACCCCCGTGCACATGGGCCTTGGACCCCCGTGCACACGGGACCCTGTGCCCACGGCCTCCTGCACCCCTGTGCACACAGGCTCTACAGAACAGCACCATCGACCCCAAGGCCGCGGATTCATCAACTACTTTGGCATCTTCGCCAAGTGTTATCAAGGCATCTTCGCCTTTCGACGTACGACATCTTCGCCTACCTCCGATGAGTACGCCTACACCGGCCTTCATCCACGGCAACGGTGGCGACATGGTCGAGCATAGGATTTTCCCTTCGTTCATGGAGGAGAGCGATGATGTGCCATCTTCGGCCTTCATCCACGGCAATGACTACGAGATGGTTGAGCATAGGATTTTCCCTTCGACCACGGCGACATATGATGATTTGAGTGACTTGTGCAACCATATTGAGAGTGAGAGTGAGAGTGACTTCACCACTAGCCCCATATATGATGAGTTTCCACAACTCCCATGTGAGGAGAGCCACAACCCCCACCACTTGAGTGAGATGAGTGACTCCACCATATGTGAGTTTGAGTGCACCTACCTTGAGGGAGTGAGTGAACCACCACATAGAGAGAGTGATATAGTTGATAGGTCATGTGAGGACACTTTCAACTCTAACGACTTGACCTCTACCTCTATTGTGTCTTCTCATTTGGTGCTAGGTCCCATTTATGATGATGCGCCGATCCTCGACGACTTCGTCCTTCCTATGGACAAGATGATGGACATGGTGGAATAAGATGCACCCCCCACATGGTTCCATCACAATGAAGATGACCATGACTCGGTCTTCGACGCCTCACCTACACCACATGAGTGGAGTTCCAAAGGTAACATAGGTGATGGTGATTCTCTTGTCCCACTAGTGGACTATCTTGCAAATGATTGCTTGCATGATGATGATCACCTTATGGATTCATCGCATACTATGTTATGTTTCGATATGCCACCCATTTATGATGAATATGATGATGAGCATGTTGAATTGCCTAGTTGTGATGCTATGCTCCATATGATATCATGTGAAAATTCTTTTGGTCACATCATGTTTGAAAATCCATTAACCTTGTCATATACTATGAGTGAGATAGCCCATATTGCATCATTTCAATCTCAACATAGTAACTATGCATATGCTATTAAAATAAATCCTATTTGCACATATGGCATAGATGACAAGATGATGGTCATTGGCTTTTGTTTCTCTTGTGATGATATTGCCATGCTCCCTCTACATGATTTGCGCAATTCATCCACTATGCCATGCCATGATCACATTGTTCCAAATATGCTTTGTTTTGGATGTTGTCAATATTCTCCGTGCGATGTTTCCATTAATGCTAATGAGGAGACCCCCATAATTTCCTCATCCATATTAGGAGATTTTGATGCATTCCATATTTTGCATGATTCCCATACTTGCTTGCACCACATGCATTCCATGAATAACAATGTTCTAGATATTTCTCATGATGCATTACACAATTTGAGTCTCCATTATGCTATACATAACAACAAACCTATCATGATGGATGACATGTTTCTATATCACGCATCTCATTTATTTGAGCATTGGATAGTTTGTGCTAACCAACACAAGCACATGCACATCATGATGGATGATGTGTACATCTACCACGCACACACAATTTTTCCTTTTCCTTTGTTTTGTGTAGGTACTCACGTATATTCGTCAACCTCTCAATCCCAAGAGTTGACGAAACGAGCTCTTGAGAGCAACAACGATTTCGGATCCGGTGGATTGTCCTTCCTACCATTCTCTTCGCACAACGACTACGCGCATCTCTTCTACTTGGCTCTCACAAGGCTATGGGCTATATATCACTTGTTACTTTATGCCCATTGTATCTTGTTCACTTTGCATGCTATGCCTCTTTACATGATTTTGCCATGCAATTGTGACCCTTGCTTGCTTTACAATGATGATACCCTCCTCATATCTTGCTATCATGCTTGTGCTATGTCATGTGAATTATTCATGCCCACTATTTGTACACATGACATGCTTGCCATGATTCCTGCTAGTATGTTGCATCTTCGCACTACTAGCTTGCACTACTTGATCACTATGATTTCCTCGCACATGATGAACAATTGCTCTTTCCTTTGTGTTGAGTGCCATAATATCTTCACTCCACCATATGCACATTATGCTCGGATTGTCTTGACTTGACACATGTGTTTAGACATCTCATTATGTTTGGTGTCGTGAATGCTTCATATGCATACCATAGACCATTTGTTGAGCGCCTTATGCATGCTTTCTATGAGTTTGAGGTAGATGCTTATTCTCTTGACACACATATTTGCATCACTACCTCACATTTAGATGCTTGTTTCCATGATGTCCTTGATTGTGCTCAACTTATATGCTTAAATGCCATGCCACAGTTCTTTGTCAAACCGTATGCTATGCTTGATGACAACACTTGTTGGGTGAATCACCTCTTGAATGCTTGGTTTTGCTCTTACGCCAACCACATTTGTTTTTCCAAGTGCTTGTTATCTTTGCTCCTTTTGAAGGAATTTCAAGAGGGTGCGACATTGGAGAGTGCCCATTTCAAGCTACAAGAGGACGAATGCTTGGTGATCGTCAACTTATACACAGCGACATCATCTCTTTCCCATGGTGATATGGTTTACGATTTGAGCTCGGATATTTCCCAAGGGGGAGGGGATAATGCGATCACCATGTTCACCTTCATTGCACCTCAAGCCCCAAGTGGACCTAACGAACCTAAGGTGAACCCGCTCCTCTCCAAGATTTACATGAATATCCATAGGACTTGGTTGCTACCTCACCATGGATCATTGTGCATCACTAGGTACGAGGACGACCGCCACCAAGCAGTTAGGGAGCATCCCGGAGGCTAAGGAGAAGGACCCCAAGGCCACAAGGAGGAAGAAGGAGTGCAACAAGATCAACTCTGCACCTCCCAGGCGATCCCGTGCCAACGGGCCTCAAAGACCCTGTGCGCACGGACTACACAGAAAGCTGGCGCTGGAGCACCCCATGCGCACGGGCTTGTACCGTGCCCACGGGACCCCCGTGCGCACGGGCTTGTACCGTGCCCACGGGACCCCCGTGCGCACGGGCCCAACTTACCCAGGGCGCACGGGCCCTACAGGATGGACGGCTATGATTGCTGTTTGGGCCTCCTCTTCATCCACATCGTCCCTCACCTCCAGCCACCTATATATTCCGTACCTAGACCATTTGTTAGGAATAGCAAAGTATATGAGATGATTATGTGAGCTTTGGTCCTTGTACCCACTCCTCTAGGAGATCATGTCCTCCTAAGGGAGAAGATCCACTTGTGGATATCAAGACCCCCACATGTGGGAAGGATCCCCATCATAGGATCATCAAGACCTCTCTCATCATAGGATTGGGATGAACTAGTATCTTGTATCTTTCCTTTGTTGTTCTTGAATCATTGTGACCTCTTGTATGTTCTTGGATCTAGCATATGTGTGATTGGATCTAGTCAATTGAGTGTTTCCTCTTGTTTTCTCTCTTGTGTTCTTCTTGTTCTTGGGGATTCCCCCTCCAATTCGTGAAAGATCCCCACTTAGGGTTCCACCCTACAACAATACCACCCTGTAATACCACATCACAACCATTTGAATAGCATGTTGGCACGCAAGGTAAACCATTATAAACTCCTAGCATGGATGATACAATGAAAAAGTATGAGCACTAACAACTCGCATGAGTGTGTGAACATGAATGTAATGTCGGTGAGAAATACATACTTCCCCAAGCTTAGGCTTTTTGGCCTAAGTTGGTCTATGGCCACGGTTGGCCTGGTGGAAATCCAAAGTTGTAACTGGGATCGTACTGGGATGCAACAGCTATTGCCTCACGAGCTGCAGCTTGGAGGCGGGCTGCCTCCGTCCTCCTCTCGTACTCGTTCGCCTCCTCCTTGGTTATAACATATCTTCCTTTTGTCTAAAAATCAAAGAAAGCAGGAGCAGGGAGAGCAACATGGATAGTGCACCGTCTGTCAAAGATTAGTCGATACTGGAGGAACTGATCATTCCTCTCAACAAACTGATGACGAACCATAGCATTATATTCTAGATAAGCAGGAGGCAACTCAATATCATCCCCGCGTATGGGTATATCAAGAAAGTTAGCTACACGAGTTGCATAAATTCCACCAAACAAATCTCCAGTTAAACTATTAAGATGCAACCTACGTGCAACAATAGCCTCGATGTTATATTGGTTATCTCCTAATACAACACTCTTGAGAACACTAAGATCGGAAACACACATGTGACATGCCTCATCCTTACCATTAATGCATCTACCCACGAAGAGAGCAAAATAATGTATGGAAGGAAAATGAATGCTCCCTATGTTAGCTTGTGTTATTTCTCTAGATTCCCCCACAGTGATACTAGCAAGAAATTCTTTAAATTCAGATTTGCGAGGTTCACTAGCACTACCCCACTACAGGAGTTTACAAGCAGTATTAAAATCTTCTAAGTCCATGGAATAAGATTTATCATAAAGATCAAATAGGACATTGTGTGAATTGCGTGAGGACGTAAATTTAAACCTTGTGACAAATGAATCAGTTAAATAGAGGTATTGTCAACACTTATCTGACATGAAGCTCTCAAGATCAGCGTTATGCACATATGCGTCAAATTATACCTTGATGCCTGCCTGGACCATGAAATCCTCTGACAGCCATTCACAAGGCCACACTTGAGCTTCCCTTGGCAGTTCATTGTCCGACTCTCGTATCGCGGGCCTTGGGCCTTGCTTCCTTGAGGAACCACCTTGCTACATTTTCCTAAACATTTTTATTCCTCTAAAAAATTTCTGAAATTTTCAGTGACTCAAAATAAAAGTGAACCAAACTCAACAAAATTGATAGCAACTACTCCTACAAGTGCCTAGAGGCTATATCATGCATTAAAACTACTTTTGACCACATAAATTTGACATGCAAGCTCAAGAACAGGGTCACCTAAGCAGCAAAAATTTGCAATACATAAAGCACTAGAACAAAAACTATTTGGACCATTGGAGGAGTCACATACCAAAGAACAATCCCCCAAAGCAGTTTTGTGAATGGAGCTTTGAGGAAGGAGATCGAAAATGGCAGCAAGATGAGCTAGAACACGGGTTTGAGCTAGTGGATGATTTTTTCTGGAGGAAGACGAAGTGTGTGGGTGCAAGAATAAGTGGAGGGGACCACGTGGGGTCCATGAGGCAGGGGGCGCACCCTGGGGGGGGGGGGCGCACCCTCCACCCTCGTGGGCACATGGTGAGGCCCCCTGGTGTGTTCTTAGTGCCAATAATTCTTAAATATTCAAACAAAATCATATTAAATTTTCAGGGCATTTGGAGAACTTTTATTTTTGGGGTATTTTTTATTGCAAGGATAATTCAGAAAATAGACGAAAAATACTATTTTACTTTATTTAAGATAAATAACAGAAAGTAAAAAGAGGGTACAGAAAGTTGTGCTTTCTAACTTCATCCATCTCATGCTCATCAAAAGGAATCCAATAACAAGGTTGATCAAGTCTTGTTAACAAACTCATTCCGAATCGCATGAAACCGGAGAAATTTTCGAATAACACTAGGCTACCTCAACTGGGATATGCACATCCCCAACAATAAGAGTATCATATTTCTTCTTGACAGTAGGAAGAGGAAATTCAAAACCTCCAATAGTGATTGTTGGAATTTTTCCAATAGAATTGATACTGTGGACTTGAGGTTGTTTCCTCGGAAAGTGTACCGTATGCTCATTACCATTAACATGAAAAGTGACATTGCCTTTGTCGCAATCAATAACAGCCCCTGCAGTATTCAAAAAGGGTCTACCAAGGATAATCGACATACTATCGTCCTCGGGAATATCAAGAATAACAAAGTCTGTTAAAATAGTAACGTTTGCAACCACAACAGGCACATCCTCACAAATACCGCCAGGTATAGCAGTTGATTTATCAGCCATTTGCAAAGATATTTCAGTAGGTGTCAACTTATTCAAATCAAGTCTACGATATAAAGAGAGAGGCATAACACTAACACCGGTTGCAAGATCACATAAAGTAGTTTTAACATAGTTTCTTTTAATGGAGCATGGTATAGTTGGTACTCCTGGATCTCCAAGTTTCTTTGGTATTCCACCTTTAAAAGTGTAATTAGCAAGCATGGTGGAAATTTCAGCTTCCGGTATCTTTCTTTTATTAGTAATAATATCCTTCATGTACTTAGCATAAGGGTTCATTTTAAGCATATCAGTCAAACGCATACGCAAAAAGATAGGTCTAATCATTTCAGCAAAGCGCTCAAAATCGTCATCATCCTTTTTCTTGGGTGGTTTAGGAGGAAAAGGCATGGGTTTCTGAACCCATGGTTCTCTTTCTTTACCGTGCTTCCTAGCAAAAAAGTCTCTCTTATCATAACGTTGATTCTTTGATTATGGGTTATCAAGATCAATAGCAGGTTCAATCTCTACATCGTTATCATTGCTAAGTTGAGCATCAATATGAACATCATCATTAACATTATCACTAGGTTCATGTTCATTACCAGATTGTGTTTCAGCATCAGAAATAGAAATATGATTGGGATTCTCAGGTGTGTCAACAACAGGTTCACTAGAAGCATGTAAAGTCCTATCATTTTTCTTCTTTTACTACTTCTTCTTCTTAGAAGAACTAGGTGCATCAACATTAGTTCTCTGAGAATCTTGCTCAATTCTCTTAGGATGGCCCTCAAGATACAAAGGTTCCTGAGTCATTTTACCCCCTCTAGTCATAACTCTAACAACATTATCTTTTGTCTTATTATTTAATTCATTGAGCAAATCATTCTGAGCCTTAAGTACTTGTTCTACTTGAGTGGTAACCATAGAAGCATGTTTACTAATAAGTTTAATTTCACCTTTAACTCTAGACATAAAATCACTCAAGTGTTCAATCATATAAGCATTGCGTTTCAATTTTCTACCAACATAGCATTGAAGTCTTCTTGTTTAACCATAAAGTCATCAAACTCATCTAAGCATTAGCTAGCAGACTTATATTGAGAAATATCACCTTCATCAAATCTATAGAGAGAATTTACCTTCATAACTGTGTCAGGTTATCAAGACCATGTATTTCTTCGATAGGTGGTAAATTCTTAACATCTTCAGCTTTAATACCTTTTCCTTTCATAGCTTTTTTCACCTCTTGCATATCTTCAGGACTGAGAAATAGAATACCCCTTTTCTTCGGAGTTGGCTTAGGAGTTGCTTTAGGAAGTGTCCAATTATTTTCATTAGTCAACATATTATTCAATAGCAATTCAGCTTGATCAATAGTTCTTTCCCTGAAAACACAACCAGCACAACTATCCAGGTAGTCTCTAGAAGCATCGGTTAGTCCATTATAAAAGATATCAAGTATTTCATTTTTCTTGAGAGGATGATCAGGCAAACCATTAAGTAATTGAAGAAGCCTCCCCCAAGCTTGTGGGAGACTCTCTTCTTCAATTTGCAGAAAATTATATATTTCCCTTAAGGCAGCTTGTTTCTTATGAGCGGGGAAATATTTACCAGAGAAGTAGTAAATCATATCCTGGGGACTACGCACACAACCAGGATCAAGAGAATTAAACCATGTTTTAGCATCACCCTTTAATGAGAATAGAAATAACTAAAGAATAAAATAATAGCAAGTTTTCTCATCATTAGTGAACAGGGTGGCTATATCATTTAATTTAGTAAGATGTGCCACTATAATTTCAGATTCATAGCCATAAAAAGGATTATATTCAACCAAAGTGATTAACTCAGGATCGACAGAGAAATCATAATCCTTATCAGTAATAAAGATAGGTCAAGTAGCAAAAGCAGGGTCATGTTTCATTCTAGCATTCAAAGATTTTTCTTTAAGCTTAGCTAATAATTTCTTAAGATCAGATCTATCATTGCAAGCTAAAAATTCTCTAGTAGTTTCTTCATCCATAACATAACCCTCAGGCACAACACGCAATTTATATCTAGGGGGAGAATCTTCATCATCACTTTCATCAATAATATCAGTTTCAATAATTTCATTCTCTCTAACCCTAGCAAGTTGTTCATCAAGAAATTCACCTAGTGGCACATTATTATCCACTGTTCAAGATATCTTCTGACATTCTGATAAATCGGCCAATTTATCGTTTACCGTTGTTTGACCGATAAGATAAATCGGCTAATAAATCAGCCGATATGGCGATAAATCGGCCGATATGTCGATAAACTAGCCGATTTACCCCTTATCATGGGTCGACCGATAAGTTCCCGATAAGCGATATCCCCAACATTGGTATTATCAAACATAGAAGTAGTTTCATCATAAGCATCATGCAAAGCTGAAGTGGCATCATCAATAACATGCGACATATCAGAATGAATAGCAGGTGTAGGTGTCGCAAGTTTACTCAAAACAGAAGGTGAATCAAGTGCAGAGCTAGATGGCAGTTCCTTACCTCCCCTTGTAGTTGAGGGAAAAATCTTGGTTCTTTTATCTTTCAAGTTCTTCATAGTGATCAGCAGATATAAATCCCAAGTGACTCAAAGAATAGAGCTATGCTCCCCGACAACGGTGCAAGAAAATAGTCTTGATAACCCACAAGTATAGGGGATCGCAATAGTTTTCGAGGGTAGGGTATTCAACCCAAATTTATTGATTCGACACAAGGGGAGCCAAAGAATATTCTCATGTATTAGCAGCTGAGTTGTCAATTCAACCACACCTGGAAACTTAATATCTGCAGTAAAGTATTTAGTAGCAAAGTAATATGATAGTAGTGGTAATGGTGGCAAAAGTAACGGTAGCAGTTTTGGTTTTATAGTGATTGTAAAAGTCGCAACGGAAAAGTAATAAGCGAAGATCAATATAGGAAAAGCTCGTAGGCAATGGATCAGTGATGGATAACTATGTCGGATGCGATACCTCATGCAATAGTTATAACATAGGGTGACACAAAACTAGCTCCAGTTCATCAATGTAATGTAGGCATGTATTCCAAATATAGTCATCCGTGCTTATGGAAAAGAACTTGCATGACATCTTTTGTCCTACCCTCCCGTGGCAGCGGAGTCTTATTGGAAACTAAGGGATAGTAAGGCCTCCTTTTAATAGAGTACTGGAACAAAGCATTAGCACTTAGTGAATACATGAACTCCTCAAACTACGGTCATCACCGGTAAGTATCCCAATTATTGTCACTTCGGGGTTAACGGGTCATAACACATAATAGGTGACTATAGACTTGCAAGATAGGATCAAGAACTCTCATATATTCATGAAAACATAATAGTTTCAGATCTGAAATCATGGCACTCGGGCCCTAGTGACAAGCATTAAGCATAGCAAAGTCATAGCAACATCAATCTCAGAACATAATGGATACTAGGGATCAAACCCTAGCAAAACTAACTCGATTACATGATAAATCTCATCCAAACCATCACCGTCCAGCAAGCCTACGATGGAATTATTCACGCATTGTGGTTAGCATCATGAAATTGGTCATGGAGGAAGGTTGATGATGACGATGGCGTCGGATTCCCCTCTCCGGAGCCCCGAACGGACTCCAGATCAGCCCTCCTGAGAGAGATTAGGGCTTGGCGGCGGCTCCGTATCGTAAAACACAATGGATCCTTCTCTCTGGTTTTTTCTCCCCTAACGTGAATATATGGAGTTGGAGTTGAGGTCGGTGGAGCGTCAAGGGGGCCACGAGGCAGGGGTGTGCCCAGGGGTGGTAGGCGCGCCCCCACCCTCGTGGACAGGGTGTGGGCCCCTACCTTGATTCTTTCGCCAGTATTTGTTATATATTCCAAAAATATTCTCCGTTGATTTTCAGGTCATTCCAAGAACTTTTATTTCCGCACAAAAATAACACCATGGCAATTCTGCTGAAAACAGCGTCAATCCGGGTTAGTTCCATTCAAATCATGCAAGTTAGAGTCCAAAACAAGGGCAAACGTGTTTGGAAAAGTAGATACGTTGGAGACATATCACAACACTAGATGGTTTATTATTAGGTTTCATTTGTTGCTCAAATTATTTTGCCACAATCTGATTCTCACTATTATTTTTCTTCTGTTTTGCTTTATTAGCTCTATTAATATCATCTTTCAAAATGGATTCAGGAGTCATAGGAAGCAAACTAATATGGCTATCCTTATGGACAAGAGTATACTAATTATTTCTACCATGGTGTACAGAATTTTTATCAAATTGCCATGGTCTACCAAGTAATAAGGAACATGCTTGCATGGGTACCACATCACAATCAACATAATCAGCATATGTAGAGATACTAAAATGCACACGAACAATACGTGTTTCCTTAACCTTGCCACTGTTGTTGAACCATTGGATGTAGTAAGGATGTGGATGTGGTCTTGTGGTGAGAGATAGCTTCTCCACCATCTCCATGCTAGCCAAGTTGTTGCAGCTCCCTCCATCAATGATGACGCGAACAAAATGTTCCTTTTCAACTCCCTTTGTATGGAACAAATTATGCCTATGATTTTTCTCAGCTTGTGTGACCTGCACACTCAAAAGACGTTGAGCAACTAAAATTCATATCTGTCAGCATCTGCAGGAGCCATGTATTGCGTCTCATGATCAGAATCATCTCCACCGTCTTCTTCATGTGTAATAAGAGCCGAAGTCTCCTCATCATAGTCACTAGCGGACTCATACCCACCATCCTCAGTAGCAATCATGACATGCTGAGATTTGCATTCTCTCACCAAATATCCTCTTCCCTTACAACGATGAAAAATAATATCACTTGTGTGCCCTGTTGATGCCATGGAAGAAGAAGAACTCTGTGCAGGCCCGATAGGTGTGCTCTTGGCAGATAATGGTGGTTGTGCCTGCTTCCTTGTATCACGGCTAGAGGTAACAGCTGATGGAGGTGTCGGTGCAGTAGAATGTGTGGAAGTAGAGGATGCACGTGGTGTCCATGATGAAGGTCGACTATAGAAAAGTTAGTTCGTGCCAATGCATGTCGATCCTGCACTCCATGTTCAGCTTTACAAGCAAGATGGAATAAATGAGTGATATTATTATACTCCTTAAATTCTAGAATGGTCTGAATCTCTCTATTCAATCCACCCATAAAACATGCAAGCATAGCTTCATTCTCCTCAACAATACCACATGTAATCATGCCAGTTTGTAATTCCTGATAATATTCTTCTATAGAATTTTTTTCTTTGTCTTAAGCGCTGCAATTTTTGATGTAATTCACATTGATAATATGGTGGAACCCAACGAGTGCACATAGCAGTTTTCAAAGCAGCCCAAGTAGCTGGAATAGGATATAATCTACAACGTTCAGACCACCGAACACATGCAAAACTAGTGAAAGCACAAACAACAGCAGGAACACGTCTCTCCTCGGGATATTGTAAACATGTAAAACGTTGTTCAGTTTCTAACTCCCAAGTAAGATATATATCAGGAAGATATTGCTACCTCTTGAGCACTGTGTTGGTTTTCCCTTGAAGAGGAAAGGGTGATGCAGCAAAGTAGGGTAAGTATTTCCCTCTGTTTTGAGAACCAAGGTATCAATCCAGTAGGAGACTATACGCAAGTCCCTCGCACCTACACAAACAAATAAGAACCTCACAACCAACGCGATAAAGGGGTTGTCAATCCCTTCACGGTCACTTACGAGAGTGAGATCTAATAGAGATAATAAGATAAATATTTTTGGTATTTTTATGATATATATTGAAAGTAAAGATTGCAAAGTAAAATAGATTGGAAACTTATATGACAAAAGATAGACCCGGAGGCCATATGTTTCACTAGTGGCTTGTCTCAAGATAGAATAAGTATTACGGTGGGTGAACAAATTATTGTCGAGCAATTGATAGAAAAGTGTATAATTATGAGAATATCCAGGCATGATCATGTATATAGGCATCACGTCCGTGACAAGTAGACCGAAATGATTCTGCATCTACTACTATTACTCCACACATCGACCGCTATCCAGCATGCATCTAGAGTATTAAGTTCATAAGAACAGAGTAACGCATTAGGCAAGATGACATGATGTAGAGGTATAAACTCAAGAAATATGATATAAACCCCATCTTTTTATCCTCGACGGCAACAATACAATATGTGCCTTGCTGCCCCTACTGTCACTGGGAAAGGACACCGCAAGATTGAACCCAAAGCTAAGCACTACTCCCATTGCAATAAAGATCAATCTAGTAGGCCAAACCAAACTGATAATTCAAAGGGACTTGCAAAGATAACAAATCATACATAAAAGATTTCAGAGAAGAATCAAATATTGTTCACAGATGAACTTGATCATAAACCCACAATTCATCGGATCTCGACAAACATACCGCAAAAAAGAATTACCTCAAATAGATCTCCAAGAAGATCAAGGAGAACTTTGTATTGAGATCCAAAGAGAGAGAAGAAGCCATCTAGCTTATAACTATGGACCCGAAGGTCTGTGGTAAACTACTCACACATCATCGGAGAGGCTATGGTGTTGATGTAGAAGCCCTTTGCGATCGATTCCCCCTCCGGCGGAGCTTCGGAAAAGGCCCCAATACATGATCTCTTGGGGACAGAAGTGTTGCGGCAGTGGAAATAGGGTTTCGTGGTGCTCCTGGATGTTTTCCGGGTATATGGATATATATATAGGAGGAAGAAGTAGGTCGGTGGAGTCGCGAGGGGCCCATGAGGGTGGGGGCGCGCCCAGGGGCAAGCGCGCCTCCCTGCCTCGTGGCCTCCTCGCTTCTTTCTTGACATCTACTCCAAGCGCCCAGGGTCAATGGGAACGCGTTGTGCTCGTCCCACTTGATTTGGAAGGCGACGTTGTTGTTGTTGTTGTTGTAGAGGTGCGACAGGGGCAGCTGGCAGTGGTGGTGGAAAACGAAAAAGCACTTCAGTAAACTTGTTATCGAACTTTGTTTCGAACGTCTTCTCCATGCCATCTATCTTATCCATGGCCTCTTCAAATCTATTTAGCACATCTTGTACCTGTCCACTCATCATTTGCTGAAACTTATCATGAAGCTCCTTGTTCGTCAAGTTCTCCCAGTCAATCTCATCGGCTTGTGATCCTGCCATGGTTAGCAGCAATAGAAACACACAAGAATATGATCCTACATACTACTAACAAGTGATGGTGGTGCGTGTCACAAATCCGTCAAGCAAATCTCAAATTCTTACCAGTTCTTACCCAGCAGCAGGCGGTGATTGGCAACCGATGTAGTCAAAACTCTCAAATCTTGGATAGAGCGATTATCAGGGAGAGTCAAACGCACGACGTAGATTTATGTGGAGCTAGGAAGGCTTATAGTATGGTAGCAAAAAGATTAGCAACAATCAATTCAGATATGCAAAGTTGAATAAACGCTCAGCGATGGTACTGTGTTGGTCCTAGGCTAGACCGTGCTAGAGTTGCGAGCCTAGAACACTAACAAAATCATGGCGCTGCACGTAAAGAAGGGAAAAGCACACTCTGGAATTGTTTTCGCTCTGTTTTTTTATTGGCGCTCCTCTTTTTTTGCGCTCCTCTTTTTTTGCAAAAAATCACTATAATGGCGAGTGTCTCAAAACTCTTCCCAGGTCAAACTGACAGGATGGGCATGAAATTTTGTTTTTGACTTCTTTCGGAAATTAGGGCAGCAACGATGAAAAAGTGCGACAAAAAATCACTATGATGGCACATGGCTCAAAAGACTCAAAAAGCCTAAAAATAGGATAGGAAAAAAATTGCCTGCGAAAATTTTGGCCTAAAAACTGCCCGGGGGTCTCCAGAATCTTTTTTTTGAAACCTACTCAGGCAAGGAAACACAAATCGGAAATTAGAGGGATCTTGAAGACAAACCTAATATGAAAGGAACTAAGATTGGGGTGGACATACGGTGGTAGGATATGGCAGTGGTGGTGGTATATGGATACAGATTGGCGATGGTATATAGATACAGATTGGTGGTGGTATATGGATACGGATTGGTGATGGTATATGGAGACGCATCGGTGGCGGATAAGTGGTGGTGGTAGATAGCAGGGGCGATGATGACGGTGCGGCGGCGGCGTGACAACTTATGACCAGAACTCGAAACTCTAAAATACTAGACTCTAAGACCAGCAACTAGACAAGACGATGCAACCGCAAATTCAACAAAGCAAAATACTGAAAAGACTATGCAAAGGCTCAGACTGGTTTGGATATGATGAACTAACCCTAATTTTTTTGGCTTTTTCGTGGACTGTAGGTATGAAGAACAAACTCGATCTAAACTATGAGAAACTGTAAAATCTCACCGAGCAACCTAGAAATCTGATAGCACTTGATAGAGGCAAAGGTGTCCCGTCTTTCGATGAGATGGTGGCTATCATTTTGGAGGAAGTCGACTTTGACGATCCGACTACGAACGTGCGAGGATGTTGCACCTTAGTAATCGTAAACCAACTCCGAGAGGTTATTGATCACGCCGGAGCACGATTAACCTGACCATGAAGGTCTGTTTCCTGCAGGCAAACGAAGAACAAAGAAGAAACTAAGATTGCAATCTAGATATGGCGAATATAAGAGGAAAGCTTTATTGATCAATGTGGGGTTCTCTGACGTCTTGGTCTGGTCGTTGAACACGAACGAAGTACGCGAAGTTGCAGCTATGGCGAACTTTTAATCTAAACAAAACCCAAAGTCTAAACGATGCCCTAAGGGTTGTATATATGGAGGAGATAGGGGGAATTTCGTGGCCCTTGGAGGAGGGGGTCCGAAACCAACCCTAACTCTTGTTTCCCCACACATACGGACTCTAAAAACTGCCTATAATCAAGTATTTCAAAATTACATGGGCTTGGCCCAAAAATAAGGTGACACAGCATCTAGAATAGCCTCTGGACGAAATTTATGAAGTGACATCTTGTATATTTCGTCCAAGGCTTCATGCACTCATTATGGTGGCTTCAAAGTCCTGGAAACATCACTTGTAACTCCATTCTTGTTCCCTTGCGCATGCCGTAATCTCCATGCTTGAACTTGCTCCAAGGTTCATCTTTCTTGTCCAAGCTAGGCCCTTCATTTGTAAGCAAAACAAATGTATCCAATTTAGGCAGCATCATATTCTCATGAACATTAGAATCATTACCAAGAAACGAAAGTACCTGATAATTCAATTGACATGCGCGAGCTCTAGTAATTGGTCCAGTATGTATAGCAGAAGGGTCTGTGGGTGTAACAATGGTATTGATGTCCTCATCACCCCCTCCACCAACAATCACACTCCATGGCTAGCCGAATCCTCAGGTACCGTCCATACCAACATCAATCTTGGGGGAGTTTTGTTTAATTATTTGCAATTTGATTTCGGGACTGGGAATCCCTATTACCGCCCATCTCGTGCAAGGACGAGTGAATAAACACTCATCATGAGAATAACCTCCTTAGCATGGAAGATACCGACTACCCCCTGTCGCTCTATGAAACACAAAAACGGATATTTATTTGAAGTTTTTAGAGGTGGCACATGCAAATTTACTAAGAGTGGCAGGGTAATACCACATATAGGTAGATATGGTGGAGTCATCTGGAATAACTTGGGTTTTAGGATTTTGATGCACAAGCAGTATTTCCACTTGGTACAGGTGAAGGCTCGCAAATAGGTTGGGAAGTGGCCAGCTAGAGAGCGAAAACAATCATGAACATGCATTATGCATAATGAACATTGGATACTAGCATGAGTAGGATATTAACACCATGAACATAAATATAATAGAGGCTATGTTGGTTTTGATTCAACTACATGTATGAACGTGTGCTAAGTCAAGCCACTTGAAACATTCAGAGGAGGATACCATATCATCATACTACATCACAATCATTTTAACACAATGTTGACATCCAAGATAAATCATTATACACTCCTAGCTACTTAAGCATGGCATGAGAAACTATAATTTGTAATTGTCATTACAAACATGTTTGATCATAATATGTTGAATCATGGATACTAGGTTAAACATATTTACAAAAACAGAACAAGTTGAGTTCATACCCATTTCTCTGAGCCACAACTAGTTCACCAAATATCGTCATTACTGTCTTTCACTTGCACGACCAAACGATTTGAAAATAATCATAGTGCAAGTGTGCCGTGGACTAAGATGGAATGTACAAACATTTTATTCAAAAGGAGAAGACAAGGTAATTTGGGCTCTTTGTTAGATCAACAATAATGCAAATGAGAGCCACTCAACATTTTCATCATGGTCTTCTCCTTGGTATGACTCAATAATCAGAAAAGAAATTTAGAGAAACACACTAAAATCTTTTTGGAGTTTTTATTTTTCTAAAAGAAAGCAAATTAAAGAAGGAAAAACAAAAACGAGAAAAACTATTTACACGGGAAAGCTCCCAACAAGCAAGAAAAAGAATCGAGAAATCTTTTTGGGTTTTCTTTTAATACTACAACTAATTAGACTAGAAAGAAAAACCAAAAATAAACATGAAATATTTTTGGGTTTTCTCAAAGTTTTTCAAACACACAAGAAGAAAGCGAGAAAATAAATCTAACATGGATAATACAATGAAAAAGTGTGAAAACCGACAACTAGAATGAAAAGTGTGAACACCGAAAACTGGAATGAAATGTGTGAACATGAATGTAATGTTGGTGGAAATACGTACTCCCCAAGCTTAGGCTTTTGGCCTAGCTTGTAATCAACGTCGGTAGCCTGCGTAATAATCGGAGTGATAGCTCACGGAGGCTCTTGGTGCAGCCTCCTCATCCTGCCGAGCAACCACCACCTCTGTTTTGTGTGCTCAGGCCTCGCTCTCAAGAACATAATACCTTCCTTTGCAATGATAATCAAAGAGAGCAGGAGCAGGCAAAAAGGTGTGCACAACGGAAGCTTTATTGAACATCACATTATAAATATAATCAGTGGCCTCACCTTAAGGAACTTATGGCGCTTCATGGCCTCAAAGTCTAAGTACTGAGTGGGTAGGATAGGGTCATTAGGCCAAGGTGATACACCCAGCTCCTTTGCTAGACATGAAGCATAAAGACCACCATAAAAATATCCACTACAAGTGTTGTGTTACAGTCTGCATGCAATAATCACTCCAAGGTTATAACATTTAACACCGGTGAGAACAGTGTGTATGAGGCTCAAGTTAGGAGCAGAAAGTGTGCTGCAATGCTGCTTGCCTACGATGCATTTCCCATTAAAGAGTGGAAAGTATTGAATCGATGGGAAATGGATGCTCTTTATTCTACCTTGTGTCACTCCTCTAGTATCACCATAACAAAGGCTAGTCAAGAATGTCTCATACTCAGATCTTGGTGGTTCATCCAGCGAACCCCAGAATGGAATCTTGTAGTGGTTAGAAAACGCCTCTAGGGGTAAGGTAAATGGGTGGTCATACAATTTAAATGACACTCTAGACTCACAAGGATGAAATTTAAATTATTTAGTAAATTATTCTGTGAGACTGAGATGCTGGTGGCACTTATCTTCATTGTAGGGACCAAGCTCGGCATTGTGAACATATTGCTCAAATTCTTCTTTAATACCTGCCCTCATCATGAAATCGTCACACTTCCATAAGCATGATTTTGTGGCGGCATCCCGTATTGAACTTGCACTCGCTTCAACATAAGACCGACGCACTGAGCCACTACTAGATGATGCCTCCGAAGACCTCCTCCTCGAAGAAATCCTCCCAAAGAAACTCATCTTATTCATATGAACAAAATTCTGAAATTTTTAGTCCACATAATTTTTGTCAACAAAACTTCACAAGATTGATAGCAACTACTCATAAGCATACATAGAGGCTATATTGAGAATTCAAACTAATTAGAAATCCAAGAATTCAACATGCAAGCCCATCTACAGCAGCATCAAGAGTAGCTAATTATTCAAATTATAATCCACTAAAGCAAAAAATAATTGGACCAATGGAGGAGTGACATACCAAGTAGCAATTCCCCAAAACAGTTTTGGAAATGAAGCTTCGAGCAAAGAGATCGAAATCCACGGGTTTGAGAGCAAGAACACGAGAGAGAGCAATGGTGAGTTTTTTCTGGAGGTAGGTGATGACATGGGCTAAAGAGATAAGTGAGGGGGCCCATGTGGGGACCACAAACCACCACGGCGCGCCTGGGGCTGCTAGCGCTTCCAGGTGGGTTGTGCCCACCTAGTGCACCCCCTCTTATGTTATTTGCACTAAAAAATTCAGAAAAAATCATTTTAAATTTTCAGGACATTT
Organism: Triticum aestivum; assembly: GCF_018294505.1. Taxonomy (NCBI): domain Eukaryota; kingdom Viridiplantae; phylum Streptophyta; class Magnoliopsida; order Poales; family Poaceae; genus Triticum; species Triticum aestivum. The sequence continues at coordinate 272,552,202 of NC_057800.1, read as the reverse complement.
TGAGAACTTTTATTTTTGGGTCATTTTTTATTGCACAGAAAATCCAGAAAGCAGGATAAACATGGCATTTTATTTTATTTAACTAGGAAAAATAGAGATAAAAGTTGGGAGCAGAAGGTTGTGCTTACTAAATTCGTCAACTTCATACCTCTCAAAAATGATCCATTAATAAGGTTGATCAAGTCTTATTAACAACCACCTTTTATTAGCATGAAACCGAAGACTTTCATAAAAAACTAAGTTACCTCAACGGGGATATGCATGTCCCCAACAATAAGCATTTCATATTTCTTTTTGGCAGTAGGCAGAGGTAGTTGGAAACTTCCAATAGTGATTGTCGGAGATTTTTCAATAACATTAATACCATTCACTTGGAACTGTATGCTCATTACCATTGATATGAAAAGTGACATTGCTTTTATTGCAATCAATAATAGCCCCTGCAGTATTGAAAAAGGGTCTACCAAGGATAATCAACATGTTGTTGTCCTCGGGCATCTCAAGTATAACAAAGTCTGTTAAGATAGTAACATTTGCAACAACAACGGGCACATCCTCGCAGATACCGATAGGTATGGCAGTTGATTTATCAGCCATTTGCAAAGATATTTCAGTAGGTGTGAGTTTATTCAAGTCAGTCTTTTGTATAAAGAGAAGGGGATAACACTAACACCAGCTCCTAAATCGGATAAAGCAGTTTTCACATAGTTTCTTTTGATGGAGCAAGGTATAGTGGGTATTCCCAGATCTCCAAGTTTTTTAGGTACTCCATCCTTAAAAGAATAACTAGCAAGCATGCTGGATATTTTATCTTCAGGTATTTTCCTTTTATTAGTGATGATGTCTTTCATATATTTTGCATAAGGGGCCATATTTAAAATATCGGTCAAGCGAGTACGCAAAAAGACTGGCCTAATCATTTCAGCAAAGTGTTCAAATTCTTGATCATCTTTCTTCGTAGTTGATTTAGGTGGAAAGGGCATGCGTTTTTGAACCCATGGTTCTCTTTCTTTACAATGTTTCCTAGCCACAAAGTCTCTTTTATCATATCTTTTATTCTTAGGTTGTGGGTTATCAAGATCAACATCTGGTTCTATTTCAACATCATTATCTGGGTTTTTATCTTTATCTAGTTGAGTGTCTTCATGAACATCATAATTATCTTTTTCATTATCACCCGATGAATGTTCGTTACCAGATTAAGTTTCAACATCAGAAATAGAAGCATCATTATTAGCTTCAGGAGGTTTTTCTATCTCAGGTTCACTAGAGGTATGCAAAGTCCTATCATTTTTCCTTTTCTTATTTTTTAGAAGGACTAGGTGCATCGGTGTTAATTCTTTCAGAGTCTTGTTCAATTCTTTTAGGATGTCCTTCAGGATAAATTGGTTCCGGAGTCATTCTACCTTCTCTAGTCATTACTCTATCAACATGATCATTGATATTATTATTCATTTCATCAAGCAATTCTCTTTGAGATTTATCAACTTGTTCTAGTTGAGTTTGAACCATAGAGGCATGTTCTCCTACACCTCTAACATCATTGGTAATTCTGAATAACAAGTCACTCAAGCGAGCAATCATATCAGAGTTGTATTTCAATTGTTTCATAATATTTGCATTGAAGTGATCTTGTTTTCTAATGTATTTATCAAACTCATAAAGGCATTGACTAGGATGCATAAGGATTGTTCTTATCATTAAATTTCATTAGATATTTTACCTCTACCACCTTGGGTGGTGGTGTTTCAAGCCCATGTATTTCTTCAATAGGAGGTAAATTTTTTACATCCTCAGGTTTAATACCTTTTTCCTTCATACATTTCTTTGCCTCTTGCATATCTTCAGGACTAAGATATAAGATACCCCTCTTATTTGGAGTAGATTTAGGCAGTGGTTCAGGAAGAGTGCAATCATCATAATTTTTCAATATGTTATTCAATAATTCCTCAGCTTGTTCAATGGTTCGTCCCCTGAAAACACAACCAGCACAACTATCTAGGAAGTCCCTAGAAGCATCGGTTAGTCCATTACAGAAGATATCAAGTATTTCATTTTTCTTAAGAGGATGATTAGGCAAAGCATTCAACAATTGGAGAAGCCTCCTCCAAGCTTGTGGGAGACTCTCTTCTTTAATTTGCAAAAAGTTAAATATTTCCTGTAAGGCTGCCTGTTTCTTATGAGTAGCAAAATATTTTTCAGAGAAGTAGTAAATCATATCCTAGGGACTACGCACACAACTAGAAGCAAGAGTATTATACCAAGTCTTAGCATCACCCTTTAATGAGAATGGAAATAACTTGAGAATATAATAATAGCAAATTTCCTCATCATGAGCAAATAGGGTGGCTATATCATTTAATTTGGTAAGATGTGCCATGAGAGTTTCATTTTCATAACCATGGAAAGGATCAGTTTCAACCAAAGTGATTAACTCTGGGTCGACAAATAATTCATAATCCTTATCATCAACAAAGATAGGCGAAGTAGCAAACTTAGGATCACATTTCATTCTAGCATTCAAAGATTTCTCCTTCAGTTTGCATAATAATTTCTTAAGATCATCCCTATCATTGCAAGCAAGAAAATCTCTAGTTGTCTCCTCATCCATAACATAACCTTCCCGTATCTTATGTAATTCATATCTGGGAGAGCTAGATCTAACAGGTGTTTCAAGATTTTCAGATTCAATTATTTCATCAGTTTTAGCATGCTCCATATCTTTAGCTCTAGCAAGTTGTTCATCAAGAAATTCACCTAGTGGCACATTATCATCAAGCAAGGTACTAGCATCATCATAAGCATTAACCATAGCAGAAGTAGCATCATCAATAACTTGGGACATATCAGAATTAATAGCATGTGGTGGTGTTGCATGTTTACTCAAAATAGAAGGTGAATCAAGTGTAGAGCTAGATGGTAGTTCCTTACCTCCCCTTGTCTTAGAGGGAAATATCTTAGTCTTGGTACCCTTCAGATTCTTCATAGTGATAAATAGATAATAATCCCAAGTGAATCAACAAATATATCTATGCTCCCCGACAACGGCTTAAGGAAAAGGTCTCGATAACCTACAAGTATAGGGGATCACATCAGTTTTCGAAGGTAGAGTATTCAACCAAAATTTATTAATTCGACACAAGGGGAGGCAAAGAATATTTGCAAGTATTAGCAGCTGAGTTGTCAATTCAACCACACCCGGAGATTAATTATCTGCAACAATATGATCAGTGGCAAAGTAACATGATAGCTTTGATAGTATATGAGCAACAGAAATAGTAATGGTAACGGTGATAGCAATGATTTTGTAGCAAGTGTAAAACTAACAGTAGTAGTAGAAACTTAGCAAGAACAATATAAGAGAAATTCGTAGGCATTGGATCGGTGGATTCATTGGATGATATTCATCATATAACAGTCATAACCTAGGGCGATACAAAACTAGCTCCAGTTCATAAATATAATGTTGGCATGTATTCTGTAAATAGTCATACATGCTTATGGAAAGAACTCGCATGACATCTTTTGTCCTACCCTCCCGTGGCAGCAGGGTCCATATGGAAACTAAGGGATATTATGGCCTCCTTTTGATAGAGAACCGGAACAAAGCATTAACACATAGTGAATACATGAACTCCTCAAACTGTGGTCATCACCGGAAAGTATCCCGAATACTGTCACTCCGGGGTTTACGGATCATAACACGTAATAGGTGAATATAACTTACAAGATTGAATCTAGAACATAGATATAATGCTGATAACATAAATGGTTCAGATTTGTAATCATGGCACCTGGGCCCAAAGTGACAAGCATTAAGCATGAGAACATCATATCAACATCAATCTCAGAATGTAGTGGATACTAGGGATCAGACCCTAACAAAACTAACTTGATTACATGATGAATCCCATCCAACTCCTCACTGGCCAGCGAGCCTACGAAGGAATTACTCACTCCCGGTGGGGAGCATCATGGAATTGGTGATGAAGGAGGGTCGGTGATGATGAAGATCGAAGATCCCCCTCTCCGGAGCCCAAAACGGACTCCAGATCTGGCCTCCCAATGAAGAACAAGAGGTGGCTGCGGCTCCGTATCACGAAACGAAATAATTCTTCCTCCCTGATTATTTCCTGGAAAAATAGGTATTTATGGAGTTGGAATTAGGGTATGTGGGGCCACCAGGTGGGCACAACCCACCTGGGCGTGCTTGAGGGGGGCGGGGGGGGGGGGTGGCACCCACCGGGTTTAGGTACGGGTGGAGTTACCCCATACCCTTACCCATCCTCCTTGAGCTTACACATTACTCATACCCATACCCGTCAATAGGTATAATTTTTTCCCATACCAATCACCCGACAGGGTAAATGGGTACTCAAATACCCGTGTGCACACATGAACTTGAGCGACAAGTAGTCATAATTGACAAGTTATCATTGACCTCTTTCATTTCATTTCTAGCCAAACTTTAGAAATTATCTTCTGTTTGTGTACTTCATTGATGTCTTCCACCTCCTCCTACACATCTAATCATCGGAAAGAATAACATGATCTCCATCTTCATCCATTGGGGCAGATTTATAACTGGCATATTCAGAAGGAGGCTGCTGAGCTTGTACTACTGCAAAAGGAGCATAGATAACAAAATAGACATCAACTTCATATATATAGTCTACTGAACATAATACTTGATTCTTAATGAGCACTGAAATTATGCTGCTCATATATACATAATATACTATGTACTGAAATCTTTTACTTATATAACATCTCTACATGTCGAATATCTTGTATATATAGAAAAATCATATTAATCGTAATAGCTATATACAGTATACATCATATATAAGCAGAAATAGATGCTTATATGCACGAATGCAACACCTCATCCATATAAAAAAACTACAAGATCAATGCTCCATCCATCAACGAGATCGGGGTTATCGTGCCATGCTCTTGGATATGGTGGTCATCACCCTCTGACTAAATCCGCATGATTGTGAGTTGCATCTGCTTATCCTGGTCGTCGTCCTCACGCAGGTCGTGGTCCCCATCTGCAAGGTCCATGGCATTTAAGCAACTAGAGGGGCTAGCAATGGCGAGGCAGTGAGAAGCCGGAGGCTCTGGCGGCAATGACTAGCGATGGACAAGGTGGTGAGGAGACGAGATGAGACAAGGAAAAGAGGAGGATATCTATCTAAATATGGGATGTGATCACCTATTCATTATTCACCATCACCTAATCACATTAATCTAGGAGAGAAGGAGAGATTTATGGGATTCGTTCTGCCATTATATGTTTCCTCTCCATCTTCCATGTACCTACTATTAACGTGGGCCACTCATGTAGTCAATGGCTATGGGATTAGACTCATTTTATGGCAAAATTAAATTAGATAAATGAACACTGAGTGCCAACTTAACATATTTTATGTGGGTCTATGGGTATAGAGGTATGGGTTATGATATCCCATACCCATACCCACTATACCCGATGGGTTTAATATTTTTCTATTTATATACCCATGGGTAATCTTTTATCCCATACCCTTACCCTGATAGGGCTTTTACCCGCCGGGTACGCGGGTAATGGGTACCCATTGCCATCCTTAGCCCTGGTGGGTTGTGCTCACCCAGCGCCCCCTTTGGTGGTTTTTGGCTCCAATATTTTTCTTTTATTCTGAAATAATTCTCCAAAAAGTTCCGTTCCAATCCGAATACTTTTATTTCTACACAAAACAACACCATGGTAGTTCTGCTGAAAACAATGTCAGTCCGAGTTAGTTTGATTCAAATCTTGCAAATTAGAGTCCAAAACAAGAGTAAAAGCATTAGGAAAAATAGATATGATAGAGGCGTATCAGCGGAAAGCACCCAGGCGGTGGACAACGGTGAGGCTGGGAATGACGCGGAGCCTGGGAACATGCGGATGGTTGACTGGTTTGGCTGTGGTGTGAGGTTGCCGTCGCCACTGAATAACAGGGGGTGTGGGTGAGTAGAGGGATGGCCTGGCCAGTGGTGGGAGTAGTAGGGGGCGGTGAGGCCTGCACGACAGAACAGTCAGCCACAGGAGGCAAGATGTAACACCCCGGACACACCAGCTAGTGGCCGTTACTCCTGGCGGGATCTAGACTGTCCCCACAGATCAATACTAGTCTTTTCTGCACACTTTGTCCTCACTTGTGCGCACCCGAGAGCAACTTCTCGGTCGGTCACCCATCCTGACACTACTCCAAGCTGAGCACGCTTAACTTTAGAGTTCTGTCCAAATGGGCTCCCGGAAAAGAAGGAATTCCTTATTGATATGAGTAGTCTATCATCCCTAATAAGCCATGACATCACACAAGAGAACGCGGTGGTTTGGACGGCTGGAGCAAGAAAATCAGAGGTTGAAGAAGCAGGGCGACCATTGGATGTTAACAATCCAACGGTCTCACAGACTAAGGCATAGCCTAGTGGTGGGAAGGGGCTGACGCCTTCCCACCCACCCAGGTTCAAGGCATGGTACTTGCAATTTGGGTTTGTTGCACCAATTATACTGCAGGGGGTTCCCTTACAGTCTTTCTGTAAAAAAATCCAACGGTCACTGGTGACAGAATCATGTGTTGACTAAGTTGACAAAGCCCTGCGTACGTGTCAACTTAGTAGGGCCACAAGTCAGCCTCCAAATCTAGTGGGCCCCAGCTGTCATGGAGAGCAATCTTTACTTTTAGCTTAATAAGGAGGCACTTCCTTCCGTGCCAAGATATAGCTGGTGGGTCCTAGCTGTTATGGGGAGTATTCATATTTTTGGTGTAATAAGGAGGTACTTTCTTGCGTGCGGCCATGGACCATGTGGGTCCCAATTGTCAGCCTCTCCATATACATCCCTCTTCCGATGTTATTGTTTGTTGACAACATTGACCACGCCGTGCCGAGAACACCAACGCGATGGACGATGATGAGACCCAGGAAGGAAATGACCCGGAGGCGGCGAGGCCACAACAATGGAGGGATGTGGGTGAGTAGAGGGATGGCCTGGCTAGCGGTGGGAGTAGTAGTGGGCGGTGATGCCTGCGTGGTAGCACAACCAGTCACGGGAGGTGGGAGCAGGCAGTCTCGCCGGCGCTGGATTTGGCGGCTGGACCAAGAAGATCGGAGATTGAAGAAGCACGACGATCATTGGATTGACATCCAACGGTCACTTCTACTAGAATCATTTGGTGAAATATATAATAAGTAAAAAATCTTGCATACTCGTCAACTTAATAGGCCCACAAGTCAACCCATTCTTTTTTTAATAATTTACAGCTCATTACAACTTCTTATGCAATTTATTGCAGTCCGGTTTCTTTGTTGGCCAGGGCCAGGATTAAAAAATTGAACAAAATTTTGCATATTTCGGTGGGGTCCAAACTATTTTTAATACTGAAATGTCGAGCCAGATTTAAAGTACTTTGAAGATATATTTAAATTAGGTTAAAGCCGAGTGACATTGGAATATGAAAATGTGAAAAAAATCAGAAATTTGAAAGTAATTGCCAATTTGTCGTGTGTTTTTTATATTTACAGCCCATTTCATATTGCTTTTAAGATTTGCAGCCTTCTTGAAAGAGTTGCAGCCCAGCAGGGCGGAGAAAAATAAGTTGGCATGGATTGGATATTCTTCAGAAAAATTAAACTGGGATAGCCATTTTCACAAAGAAAAGAATAGCTAGGCTGGTCATGTGGTGAACGTAAAATAGAAGCCTGGGCTAGATGGGCCACAACCCAGTTGAAACCCTGCTCCGTCTCAACAATAACAAAAAAAATACTGCTCGAGCAGCTACGTCCCAGGTGTCAGCCAATATTGTGCCATGCTATTGTCTATTGACTATATGTTGGCAATGTCGTGGGTCCCAGATGTCAGCAAACCACTAGCTGGAAGCATTTTCTTTTTCTATGCGCTCACAATGGAGTATATAACAAAAAATGAGGAACTTGCTAGCGTATGGCCATGGACATGGTGGGTCCCTACTGTCATCCTCTCCACATAGAGTCCTCTCCCGATTCCTCTTGTTTGTTGACCATGTTTACAACGTGAGAGGGCGGCGCCGCGGTGAGCGCACCAAAGCGCGCAAATGACAACGACGAGGCCTCGGACGTCGGTGTTAATGATTTAGGAGATGGCGGGGCGGAGATGCGTGTGTTGAGGTGCAACCAGCCGTGGGAGGCGGAAGAAGGCAACCCCGCCGGCACTGCATTGGTTTCGACAGCTGGAGGAAGACAAGACTGAAGAAACATGACAGACTGTAAAAGCAGTATGAGTACTTAACAACCTTAACTAAAACCAGCAGGGGCAGTTAAAAACCATAGGTGAAAGGAGTATGAGTGCTTATACAGGTTCAACCGTACAAAGCACGCCTCGAACAGTGCTACTTTGCCTACAGTTAACCGAGGGTGAGACCACCAAGCCCCAGGACAAGGCCTAGGCGCCACCCCGCACATTCGCAACCTTCTGAAAGCGGCTTCATCTCGCAATGTGGTCAATAAACATGATATTCGCTTTAGAGCCATGGAAAAGCATGAGCATAACCTTCTGTCCTATTGTCCAAGATGGACGGGCCTTTATTATTTGAGACTACCCATGAATAAGTATCTTTTCACCTCGAAGGGAAATGGAGTAGGTCGACATAAACATCATGTTGTGACCAAGCGCAAGTCTGACCCGACCATGGTTAGGCATCTATATAGGAGCAATAGAACTGGGAAGTTTCCGTTTTAAGAAGATCACAACTATAAATTTGTGTATAAGCAAGAGTTTATGAACAACATATATAACAGAAAACAACTCATACCATAAGTTTCTTTACATAGTTGGACCTGTTCAACATGTTCACCAGTGGCATACATATCCCACGTGGCCTTCCACCATTGAAACGCCCCACAAGGACCTCAAGACGGTCAATAAAGTGTAGGAACTGGTGGATGTCGTCCCAGTCAACTTCAGTGCCATCAGTAACAGTCGAGTTCTTATATAATAACAAACAAGTAGTGTGCTGAACTTTGAAAACCTACACGTGCCACCAATTATAAGAAATATTACTTAGAAGTAGCATTTTCGTGAGAGAAGGGAATCACAAATGGTTGCTACTTCTAAATTCAAATTGTGATTAGTTAGACATAATAGGTAGATTAAGAAGTAATTGAGGCAACATGCAAGAACCAGATACAAAACTGACATGGATGAACTACTGGAATGACATCAGGGTGGAAGATCACAGTGAAGATGAGACCAGGTTCTGCTATTTTCATCAACATTTGTGTGCCAACTTTCAGTCTGTAACACTTGAGAAAGTTGGTCAAATATGCAAACTGAGCCTTTACTTGAACACATTGACTGGTTTTTTACTTCAGTTGCATGGACTTTGGATCATCCCAACACGCTAGTATTGCCGCTTGCACGCACGGCCTCTAATCATGTCCCGTGCGTGGTCTCAATTACTAATGCTATTCCTAAGGCTAAAGTTTTTTGCTTTGAAAATTATTGGATTGATTTGCCTGGCTTTTATGATTGTGTTGCTCAAGTTTGGAACAAGTTTGTGGCCAGACCATCGGCTGCCTTAACTATTTCCTCTAAATTCAAGGCACTTCGATATGCCCTCAAGAAATGGCACCTCAATCTGTCCACAGTTAAGGCACTCATTTCTGACTGTAACAAAGTGATTCTTTACTTTGATGGGCTGGAGGAGATTAGGCCTTTGACTAGGCCAGAGTTTAATTTCAGGCGAATCGTGAAATTGCATCTGGAGGATATCTCATTGGCAATTTGTATATTGGAAGAAATGTTGTACCATATGCAACATTAAAGTTGGTGAGAAAAATTCGAAATTTTTCCATGCCATGGCCACCGAACGGTTTTGGAGAAACACAATTTCTTCAATTAAGAATGCAGAAGGTAATGTGGTCTCGGATCACCAACAACTAGCTGGCATGTTTTGGTCTGATTTTAATCAGCGTATGGGAACTGCAAAAGGAATCCGCATGGGTTTTGATTTGGACACATTAATCGCGCGTGTTGATGGCCTTGAGTATTTATTCCGGCCTTTCTCTGATTTCGAGGTTGAATCTGTCATTAAGAACATGCCACCGGATCGTGCTCCTGGTCCCGATGGGTTTTCTGGCCTGTTCTTAAAGAAGTGTTGGCCAATCCTAAAAGAGGATTTCATGCAACTTGTGACAGAGTTCTATGAGGGAAGATGAAATTTGGAATGTCTTAACACTTCATTAATTACTCTGATCTCCAAAAAGTTGAGCCCTGAAGTTGTCGGAGACTTTCGGCCCATCTTGTTGACCAACACGTGCTTGAAGTTTTTAACTAAGCTGCTTGCTAACAGCCTTCAGAACGTGATACTCAGATGCATCCACCGTAATCAATATGGTTTTCTTTGGTGTCATTCTATTCAAGATTGCCTGGCCTGGTGTTTTGAGTATATACATCTATGTAAAGCCTCGAAGCAGCCCATCATCCTCCTTAAGCTGGATTTCACGAAGGCCTTCGACAGAATTGAGCATGAACTTATTCTCAGAATTTTACAATGCAAGGGTTTTGACTCCTGGTGGACTGGATGGATCAATATCATATTGTCTACATGATCTTCTTCTGTGCTTCTCAACGGCGTGCCAGGCAATCACTTTGTTTGCAGAACGGGCGTGCGTCAGGGGGATCCTCTCTTACCGTTGCTCTTTGTGATTGCGGTTGATTTACTACAATCTGTAGTCAACGAGATGTGCTCTAGGAACATCCTCTCGCTACCAATCCCAACCAGCTCCATCGACTACCCGATTGTACAATATGCCGACGACACTTTAATTGTTCTGCCTGCGATAGATGATCAGCATATTGCTTTCAAGGAGATGCTTGACACATTTGCGGCGTCAACATGATTACGTGTTAACTTTAGTAAGTCCTCACTCATTCCAATAAATATGGCTGATGAGGGAGAGGCTAGGGTGGCTTCTTTGCTCGGATGCGATGTTGGGTCAATGCCATTTATGTATCAAGGATTACCAATGGGAACTTCAAGGCCTACAATCTATGATCTTCTGCCTCTGGTTGATCGTGTTGAGCGACGCCTGTCTGCTTCCTCATACCTGCTAAATCAGGGGAGCCGATTACAACTTCTACAGTCGGTGTTGTGCGCCATGCCAATATACTTCTTGTGTACCTTATCTCTCCCCAAGGGCATTTTGTAGCAGTTAGAGCGAATCATGAGGCAATGTCCGTGGAGAGGCAACACGGATAACCCACGCCAATCATTGGCCTCTTGGGATTTAGTCTGCCGTCCTAAGAACTTTGGTGGTTTGGGTGTTCTTAACTTGGGCATTCAAAATGAGGCTTTATTATTGAAGCATCTCTTCAAGTTCTTCAATAAAGTGGACGTGCCTTGGGTATCACTAATTTGGGACACCTACTATGCATCGTCGCCACCTCAAAGCACCCAGAGCTGTGGAACCTTTTGGTGGCGTGATGTCATGCATTTATATCCCAATTTTTGCAAGCTAGCTGTTCCGCAAGTTCATGTTGGCGACACGGTGATTTTTTGGCTCAACCGTTGGCAGCTAGGAAATCGTGCTGTCCTTTTACACGAATGTTTCCCAAGGCTACATTCATTTGTAGCTGATGATGCGATCACTGTTAAGGAGTTTATGGAGCGGCCTGATGTCTTGGATCATTTCCATTTTCCTCTGTCACAAGAGGCCTATTCGGAATTCACACAGCTCCAAGCCCTTGCTGCCTTTGATCAACCTAAATGGTGAGAGCAAAGATATTTGGAAGTGGCCTTCGAAGTCTGGTGTTTTTATGTCAAAGATATACTATGACTCTTACTTCTCACACCCAGTGGTTGATCCCATTTTCAAATGGATTTGGAAGTGTGCATGCATGCTCAAGTTCAAAGTGTTCGGCTGGCTTCTCTTAATGGATCGTTTGAACACTAGGGATATGATGCAACGTCGGCATTGGATCATCCAGGATGACACATGTGTGCTATGTAACCTTGCACAACATGAGGATCGAGCTCATATTTTCTTTGCTTGCAATTTTAGCCAAAGGGTTTGGAACTATCTTGGGATTTTTTGGTCCGTTCAACCGAACCAAAACCACATATGAGATGGCTCAAGCAGTTAGGAGGGTTTTTGGTCATCCTTTTTTCACTGAGATTGTCTTCACTGCTACTTGGAATATTGCGACACAAAGGAATGGGAAGATCTTCAGAAATGAGCAACCTTCTTTTAGAGATTGGAGAAGGAACTTTATCCATGACATTTCCCTTCTGTCTCATAGGATTAGATGTAAATATAAAGATAGTTTACTGTCTTGGATAGCTAACCTTCCTTAGACCCTTTTTTGTAAGTATCTCTTCTCTTCTCCTGTAAACTTGTAACTATTCTTTTTCCTAGTTTTAATAAAGGACTATGAGGCTGTTTCCTTGAAGTATATAGTAAAAAAACATTTGAGAAAGTTTATCCAAGTTCAGCCATAAAAACAACGATCTTCTTGGTTCATCAACCCAACTGGGAACTTATATCCATGGCTTGTCTTCAATGTGACCATTACACTGGTGTATTCAGTTATTGCAAAGCTGACCATCTTGAGTACATGTGTTCTGGCAGAGCAAGGAATGCACTACAGGAAAAATAATATGAGTACACAATGTATTCACTATCCAAATCTAGAAATAATTTCCTCTTTCACGTCAGTGTTGACCATGGTATTAGTACCTTTTATCCAAATATAGCAATCCAAATTTCCAAATTAGTCGACATTATGTTCAAATACCTGGCCTCTCGTAGCTTCCTGATGTCTTCCTCTCTGACAGAGGAGGGCATCCACCGACCTTGAAGGTTGGATCCGGACATGGTTGAAGGTCCGAAGCGCTTGACCTGAGCCTTGGGTGTTGGAACTCGAGGCGGGGGAAGGGTTCGATTGGGCATGAGAGGGAAAAAAGGACAGGCCTTGGCCTCTTTATAAAGAGGGTGAATATCAAGCGTCCTCCTCGTGGCCGTTTTGGTCTTGCCTAAAATCGAGGGCTCATACCAACAGGCACGATTGGGTTACCCATGTCTGTATTGATGAGAATCCCGTAATAAGGGGGACATGATCTCTGTTTCGACAAGACGTGTCAAGAAAACCGCCTCGCAATATGTGCAGTGCTGGTTGAGAAAAGCGGTTCGAATAAAGACTGGCCCATGGCATAATGTCATGTTGCTAAACGTGTCAGCAGATTAGATTTGTGGATATAATATTCTCTCTACGGTGGTATGTGGAACTTATAATGCTGAGCCGAACACTATCCTTGTGTTCAAAATCTCTTATGGAGTTTTCGGAGGAGGAACCCGCCTTGCAATGCCGAAGACAAATCTGCGCGCCGGACTCATCGTCATTGAAGCCTGGTTCAGGGGCTACTGAGGGAGTCCTGGATTAGGGGGTCTCCGGACAACCGGACTATATCCTTTGGCCGGACTATTGGACTATGAAGATACAAGATTGAAGACTTCGTCCCGTGTCCGGATGGGACTCTCCTTGGCGTGGAAGGCAAGCTTGGCAATACGGATATGTAGATCTCCTCCCTTGTAACCGACTTTGTGTAACCCTAGCCCCCTCCGATGTCTATATAAACCGGAGGGTTTAGTCCGTAGGACAACATACAATAATACCATAGGCTAGCTTCTAGGGTTTAGCCTCTATGATCTCATGGTAGATCAACTCTTGTAATACCCATATCATCGAGATCAATCAAGCAGGACGTAGGGTATTACCTCCATCAAGAGGTCCCGAACCTGGGTAAACATCGTGTCCCCTGTCTCCTGTTACCATCCGCCTTAGAGGCACAGTTCGGGCCCCCTACCCGAGATCCACCGGTTTTGACACCGACGATGAGAAACGTCCATCTCTAGTACTGGATGACGCGGTCTTAATAGGCTCTCCGGCATGGTGGAGGATGGTCGGGATGGATGGGGTGGAGAACGGTGGCGATGGATGGGGTGGCGGATGGAGGAGGCTGGTGTGGGGATGGTGTTCTAGCACGGATGGTGTATGAATGGGAAAATGTAGGGAGAGGTATGGGGAACCAAGTTTTTGGGACACGTCTGTCTGAAATATGGGAAAGTTACGAACTAAGCCCACGTTTAAAATTTGGACATCTCGTTGGTTGGGGATAGGACGGTAATCTCATATCTCGCCAATATTTGCCCATAGCGATTTTGGGCGAGGAGAGGGTGTTTTCGCGCCCATGTTTGGCGCCCATGGTGTATGAATGGGGCTGATAGGTAGGGCGGTTGTGTCACGTCTGAGTGAAGTTACAAACCTACCCCTATTGAAAATATTTGCCTACATCGATTTCGGCCGAGTCGAGTTTGTTTTGCCGCCCACCGTGTATGAATGGGGAAATGGAGGGAGAAACAGAGGTCTTTCGGATGAGCTTGAATCAAATGTGTTTTGCCGCCCATGTTTGGCGTCCACCGTGTCGGAATGGGCTCAGATGCGGGCATGTCATGACTAATTGAAGTTACTAACCTACCCCTATTGAGAGCAGTGGAAATCAGACTGATGGATTGTCCATGTAAGGGTAGACAGTAATTTTCATCTCCCAATCACTTGGCTTCGGGCAGCCGACGTGGGAGTGGACATTTTGCCGCTTCTATCGAATTCTGGGACAATAAGCATCCACGTTTACCCTGTCAACCAAATTCGAATCCATTTTGTATTCCTATATGAATCTTTATAAATTATTCTATGTGTTTTTATATATCTTCAAAAGCACGACAAAGATGTATTCCACTGTCATATATGAATATGATTTACAAATGCCGATACTCTGATTCAGAAGCTAGAATCCAGTTTAAGGTGAATTCAAATATTTGGAACAATTTATGTCCAACTCAAATGTCGCACGCACCATAATGTGTACTCCCATTTAGATATGTACACAAGCAATGTATCAAGATTCAAATACCGAGTCAATTAACCAACAATGTACATAACTAACAGACATATATTCACTTGTAGAGTATATGGATCAATAATATCAACTAACATACATAAGCCAAGCCGTTGTACTTTTTTTTGCAAGAAGATCATCCTTTTTTAGCGAAGCTAGTACAACATCTTGGCCCTTTCCGATACGTGCCACTTATGGTCCATCTATACTACTATTATTGCTGAATGCACATTCTGCCCGATTGACATATTTGTAGGTCTGGCACAGCAATCAAAATGAAATGTCTTCGAATCTTATCAATTAATATAGACTTGTGCTCAAATAAAATTACAAACCAAAAAACAAAAAGCAATTATTACATGATCTCTAAAACAAATGGTTTGATCGATTACATGAACAAACAACACAAAGGTTATTCAACGATGGAAAGAACATTTCACCTATGATTTACCAAGTGGGAATTTAATTTCCTTTTTTCCTTCAGAAGCTTAACAATGCGGTTAGTATCAACTTGCTTCATTTTGAAATCCACCAAATATTTAATGGTTGTCTTGAGTACTGCTTGTGATTATG
Organism: Triticum aestivum; assembly: GCF_018294505.1. Lineage (NCBI taxonomy): Eukaryota > Viridiplantae > Streptophyta > Magnoliopsida > Poales > Poaceae > Triticum > Triticum aestivum. The sequence goes on along the minus strand of NC_057800.1, from coordinate 272,536,669 downwards.
CTGTTTGCTTCCTTAACATGTCAACTTCATCTCTAAGTGAAGAAGCAGAATCTCTTTCTACCACTAGTTTAGCCTCTAGAGCATCAGGAGTTGGCAATTCAAGATGCACGATTGGACCGGTGCCACTGCTGTGGGATGATACAATGTCCATGGGGACCTCGCTCTTTGATCTTGGGCTAACCAATTTTGCCATTAAAGTTTGGATTGGATTCCTGTTGAAGTTAGCAAAACATCTCAACTAGGAGTTATAACAGCAAATCAGTTAAACAAACAAGTTTTGCAAAAGGTACCTGTTGTGGCATTGGAGTTTCTCTTGGATCCTAAAAAGTTCAGTAGCCAGTAACATGATAAGAGCAACCTGTTGCAGCAGCAAAGCTGTTAAACAAACAAGTTTTGCAAAAGGAACCTGTTGTGGCATTGGAGTTTCTCTTGGATCCTGAAAAGTTGAGTAGTCAGTAACTTGATTAGAGCAACAAGTTACAGCAGCAAACCTGTTACACAAATATATTTTTGAAAACGTACCTGCTATTGCGCTCCTTGCGAGACTTAACCCAACACCTTACGGCACGAGCTGTCGACAGCCATGCACCAACTGTGTCCGTGTTCCCGAGGGCACCCCTCTCTTTCAAGAGGATTTGTGGCATGTCAAGCAATTGGACTTCCAATTGGTAAGATGATTACACCAACAAGTTACAGCAGCAAACCAGGTAAACAAGGAAGTTTCTGAAAACATACCTGTTGTGTCAACGGGGTTTCAGTTGGATCCTGCAAACTTGAATGTCAGCAATCAACAAATAAAGTTTTGCAACATCCATAAGGAACTAACATCAAACTAGTAAAACTAACCAGTTTTGGCAACGTATTTAATTACACATGAACTAGTAAAGCTAACAAGTTCTTCGCAACGTATTAAAGTAACAAGTCGGTACTGTTTACCATCAACACAGACATTTGTAAATTTCTTTGATGTAAGCAAAATGATTCCAACACATATATAAGTTAAAAAGACGGCGTCCCTCCTATAAACCTGACAGTTGTCTATCTATGAACATGCAAACATTACTAGTGCTAGAAGTGATAACAGCAAACCATTTAAACAAACAGGGTATCAGAACGTAAATTACACATGAATTCTGCTACTCCCTAGAAGTACATATGACCAGCTATCTATGTGCTTAAGTAGCTATTTAAGTTCAGGCAAACGGGTGATTCTTAACAGTAAGTATCAAACACATAGATAGGTGCAGTCTATAATAGGTTTAACAGGCTATGGCATTATGTAATCAGTAGCAAACTAAATTAAGCCAAGCAACGTAATTAAACAATTTTGCAATAAGTGGCTAACTGAACTTACGCTAGCTCTTTGTACATGCAGACTATAACTTCTTTTTCGCTTACAAGGTTCTACGAAGGAGTCCATGGCATCAATTGCTTGGATATGCAGTCCCAATACTTCTTTCTTCCCACACTGCATTGCTAAGTTGAATGGTTAATCTAGTAAGATGGTGCGTCCTTGATATTTTATATGAGGACGTGTAGTCAGACTAGTTGTAGCCACACACATCACCCTGGCTTTTACTATATATTGCATGTGATTACATTTGGCATATCTAGATCTAAGCAATCTACAATAGGATGAAAAGACTAGCATCCTTCAGAAGCGCCACTGGAATATTTTTCACTACCCCAATCATACACGCAAAAAGGGGCGACACCACCATAGGGGCTAGTATGGGTGGCCGCCATGGGTGGCTGGAAAGTGTTCACCTAGTTTGAGTCGTCCAGGTTAGCCCAGGCTAGTTTTGTTCATCCCAGCGCACGAGCAGGCAATGTAAAAAATGAAGAAAAAAGTTTCAATTTGGATGGGCCAATAACATAAGTGCAAGGCAGGCCCTATAGCAGGTTCGCGGCCCAAACGAGCGCCTACCATCTCGATCGTCAGTGGGAAAAATCCCAATTCATTCGCTCCAACCTCCAGTCTGGTTCTCTCCTAACCTAGCCGCCGCTGGACAGACCGACACAACACTTCCTCGCGCCTTCGTTGGAGGGCGGTCGCCGGGCTTCAAGCGAATGTAAGGACAAGAAGATGAAGATCCAACCCTGGGTGTAGTCGGCATGGGAGGCGGCGGAGGCATCACGGACATGGCATCGACCTTGCGCAACCGGACAGTCGCAGCTTGCAAGAGTAGCATGCGCAATGAGCAAGTACATAACATCCCTAATTATATCTAATTCGACTGTTCAATTTCTGGCCAATAGTTAAACTGGACGGTGTTGTAAAACTGCTTGTATGTAGGGAATCTATGAGAAAATGAAACCAATTTCTGCTTATTTTATAACTCCCCAATCAATACTGAACTGACTGAATCTGATGTATCTAATCAAGTTTCCGGTGCAAACATACAAGCCCATATTGTTCTTGAGCCTAAAGTGTCTAATGAACAGACTGCTAATGACGGATTTGATGCAAACATTTTACATGCTCCTGGTGATGAACATATAGTGTCTAATGAGGGATCTAATGCAAGCATTTTGCAAGCTCACATTGAAGGATTTAGTGTCTAATGATGATCTGCTATGTTGAGAGAGACATAGAGATTTGCAGGCATTAATGACAAGAAAATTATAGTACAATTTCATGGCTTGAGGAAACATCGAGACCAACTACCAGGAAGTCCTCGTATCATGACAACGTAGCATAAATACTTTTCTAATATGTTGTTTGAAACTATTGGCATACTTTTGCAGGATAGATATATTGATATGCAGTTTGCGCACTGGTTATAGGTGCAATTACACTCCGATATTTTCAGCCAGAGAATGAATAATTCAAGCAGGTACATACCATGTTAGTAGTCCTTGTACAACATGTTGCATTTTGTGTTTTTTGGTTCTTACATCATTTAGTGTTTTATAATCTGAACTACTGTGGATCATTAGCTGGTTTTCAAAGTGCATGTAGCTTCACATTTCTCAAGTTATGTTGATTTCCAGAGTGCAAGTGCCATCATATTTTTTAAGTTAAATGTTCCACCATGGAAACTTAAATTCATGGATCCGCCACTGCACACGAATCATACACGCAGGCCAGTACGAATTAAATGAAATGCATGGACTTATGCTAGCTCGTTGTACAGGCTCACTGCAGCTCTGCTTGCGCTTCAGATGTTCCATGTACAAGTCCATGTTACCACTTGCCTGGATGTGCGGGCCTTGTGCTCCTTGCATCCCCCTCTGCATTTTTGACACGGCAAATGGTTGATCAAATAAGAGGAATCGACCTTGCTGTTGTACCGGAGGACAAATACTTACAAGGTTATATAGGTGTGCAGGATGTGTACCAGATCCCGTAGCGCCGTCATGCTTCGCTAAAAACGGTTTTGCTTGTTTTAGATGATATCTCCAGAACAAATAAGATTTAAACTCAGAGTTTCATAGGCGTGTAAGCTAAGAGAGCAGTGAAAGGATATCCAAACATCGTCGGAATAGTGCACAAGGGAGCGATGTGTGGATACCTAGTTCGGGCCAGCGTTTGGGCATGCTCGCCTAGCTAGAGTGCGAGTCACTTTAGAGCCGTTGAGGGTTATGCGCTAGCGTTGGCTGGCCGTGCACGGATGCAGATCTTGAGTGGCGGCGGAGCGCTATGATGCGGTGGACGAGACCGTTGGTGAAGCCCCAACGGCCTCGGGGGCGAAGGTGCGACGATGTGCTCGGTGAGGTAGCCTTGGTGAGGTGGGAGAAAGCGTCGGTGAAGTGCACCTGATGCGGTGGAAGTCGGTGTCTGTGAGGCACGTCGGTTGTGGTGGCCGGCATTGTCAGTGGACCACCCGGTGTGGTGGACGAGGGCATGGATGAGGTAGCTCCGGTGCGGTGGTGAAGCGCGACCAGAGGTGGGGAAAGAGACGAGAAGAGGGGCGATGCGAACTTTTCTTGGGTTGGCGACGAATTAGGGATTTGAGCAATCTAGGCGTGGAAGGGGACGGTGGAGAAGGGAGAGTTTGCAGGGCTGGAATTGGGGCCGCCAGATATTTTAATCCGAAACGTGGAAGCGTGACCTTATTTTGTTGTCATTCTTTTTTTTTGGGGGGGGGGAGGGGAGGGAGGGGGGACTATGCTTGGTGCCTTAAGGCACCTGTCTTTGTGTCTATGACATGTGGGCCCACCAGGTGGCTGGCCCACACGTTAGTGACCCAAAGGCAGGTGCCTTTAAGGCACCGAAGCTGTGTCCGGAAGGGGGTGGGTGGCTGGGTGCTAAGCGTCCGTACGACACATGCGACCACCATGACACGACCATGGTCTACCTGGTGCGCCTACATTTGAGAATGCAAACGAATCTTCTATCATTTGCAAACGAATATGTATGTATTACCTTGCCCGTGTTTTCCTTGCAAATAATTAGTCAATCAAAATGAGATACTATAAATTAATGAGGAGTTACTTGAAAAAAAATCGAAATGGTATCCACGCTAACGCGGATTAGAGTGTGTGTCACATAATTAGTTATTTGAATTAGAGTGTGTGTCACATAGCGATCTCCAATTCTAATGTGGATTTCTCATTTCACGGTATCCACGCTACTTTTTTAATACAAATTCATATGTATATGATGAACACCATGGTAGTGAGAAAACTTTTGGATGGATTCAAACATATGACCTACAAAATAGCACAACAATCGAGTCAATGTCAACTTCTCCAAACCTAGTATGGGACGAATTCAAAATAATTACCCGTATGCATGGTCCTCAGTTCAAATCTTACAATGTACACCAAATTGAAACATCGATATTAAGTCTCGTACTATCTAGATTCAAATGTTGTTTTTAGCCCCAGCCCCCGGCACACACGCTACATACTTCTTGTATCGGTCAATCTTCCTCTCCTAACCACCATAGGAAGCTATCGGTTTCGGACACATGTTCATTCTTTCTCTCCATGTTTCGATCTCTAACTCTCTCAACTACACAACCCCTTTTTCCCACTCTATTACCAAATGTATTTACCTCACACACCCGCCATTGCACCCCATGCCGAGCTCTCTCTCTCTCTCTCTCTCTCTCTCCCTCCCTCCCTCCCTCCCATCCTCTCTCGCTAGATACATGCATTGCCTATCTAGCCCCCCAACCTCTCGTGCGCACGCACACACGTTGTCTATCTAGGTCACTCCCTCGAGACTGTGTCACTTTTTCTTTTGCATGGTGGGCCACACTCACTCAATCTTGCTCTCTTTATCTGAATCTCGATTAACTTTGTTTTCTTTCACACACAAATGATATATCTCCCTGTTCGAGCCTCGATCGACACACTCGATACTCTCTCACAAAGATTGTCTATCTAGGTCAGTCCATCCAAGCCGCCCCCACTCATTCGACCTCATGATAGGCCACGCTTGCTCCATCTCTCTCTCTCTCTCTATCTATCTCTCTCTCTTGTATCGATTGACCTCGCTCTTCCTCGGACACAGATGATATATCTTCATGTTTGAGCCTAATTCGACATATTCATATTGTATACTCTCTCATGCACACTGTCTATCTAGGTCACTCTCTCCAACCCGTCTCACTCTTTTGATCGCACGACGACCCAAACTCGCTCAATCTCTCTCCCTTTATATATGTAATCGATTGACCTTGCTTCCTCCCATGCACAAAATATATCTACATGTCTGTGACTGGATCATCTCTCAAGCTCTATCTTACAGCCCTCACCCTTCCCAAAAGCTCAATCGGACAATATCTCTCCAGAGCACATATATCTTTTCAATGAATGTCGGACCACACTCACTTTGTCTCTCTATCTATATGTCTCTCGATTGACCTCACTTTCTCATGCCATATCTTCCACACATTGAAGCTACCTCTCCATCCCTCGGAAAGCCGTAGCTATTTACATTGCGAGCGGGACTCCGACCTTGCATTAATTTGTGTAGGCATTTATTTTGGTGGGTTTAGATTATATTTTCGTAGCATTCAGGCCACAACTACTCCAAACACCGTTGCAACCCCCGCACCTCCCCCTATTGATTTCCCTCTGGCTCGGTCATCGCTCTCTCGCACGTCCTTTCTCGCCTTCAACGTCGCACCATGGTATTATTGCAAAAAACTCTGTTGTTCTCTTTAATTATTACAAAAAGCTACAAAACAACACATCGATAGTCCACCTGGAATGGAACAAATTTCGGCACACAAATTAAAGTGCTACAAACTACACACCGAGGGGCCCACCTGCCATGAAACAAATTTGGACCCATATACAAATAAAAAAATAAAGGACGAAGATCGAACATGCGACCAGGGCCTTCAAGCCGTACATCAATAGGCAACATACGTAGAACAACAATGTTTGTTGTACCCCCCTTTGTTCATATAATTATTTTATATTACCACAGCCAATTTAATGGATAACATGTAACATTATTTTTAGTACATTAGTGGGACCGGCTCGTTAGCACGTACTATTCGCCTTCACTTACTGGTGGGTTCCATGTGTGCTCTCTCTCTCTCCTTGTTGGGGAACATACCAATAATTCAAAATTTTCCTACGTGTCACCAAGATCAATCTAGGAGATGCTATCAACAAGAGAGAGAGGGAGTGCATCTTCACACCCTTGAAGATCGCTAAGCGAAGCAGTACAAGAACGCGGTTGAGGGAGTCATAATCACGGTGATACAAATCGCGGAAGATCTGATCAAGCACCAAACAGATGGCGCCTCCGCGTTCAACACACGTAAAGGCCGGGGACGTCTCCTCCTTCTTGATCCAACAAGGGGAGAGGAGAAGTTGAGGGAGAACTCCGGCAGCACGACGACATGGTAGTGGTGGAGCTTGTGGTTCTCCCGCAAAGCTTCACTAAGCACTACGAAGGAGGAGGAGGTATTGGAGGAGGGAGGGGCTGCGCTAGGGGAGGGGTGCGGCTGCCCTCCCAACCCCTCTATTTATTGGGTGAAGGGGAGAGGGGCCTGACCCCTCTAGATGCATCTAGAGGGGGGCGGCGATCAGGGAGGAGACTTTCCCCCCAAGCAAGGTGGGAGGCGGCCCTCCCCCTAGGGTTTCTAACCCTAGGCGCCTTGGGCCCTTGGGGTGTGCACCAGACCACCAGGGGCTGGTTCCCTCCCATATTCAGCCCATTAAGTCCCTCAGGGCAGGTATCCCCACAAGGTGGACCCCCGGACACCTTTTGGTTGTCTCGGTACAATACCGGTAACCCCCAAAACTATTCCGGCGACTGAAACTGGACTTCCCATATATAAATCTTCACCTACGGACCATTTCGGAACTCCTCGTGAAGTCCGGGATCTCCTCCGAGACTCCGAACAACCTTCGGTAACCACATACTATTTCCCATAACAACTCTAGCGTCACCGAACCTTAAGTGTGTAGACACTACGGGTTCGGGAACCATGTAGACATGACTGAGACATCTCTCCGGCCAATAACCAACAGCGGGATCTGGACACCCATGTTGGTTCCCACATGTTCCAAGATGATCTCATCGGATGAACCACGATGTCGGGGATTCTATCAATCCCGTATACAATTCCCTTTGTCCATTGGTATGTTACTTGCGCGAGATTCAATCGTCGATATTCCCGTACCTCGTTCAATCTCGTTACCGGCAAGTCTATTTACTCATTCCGTAATGCATGATCCCATGACCAACTCCTTAGTCACATTGAGCTCGTTATGTTGATGCTTTACCGAGTGGGCCCAAAGATACCTCTCGGTCATACGGAGTAACAAATCCCAGTCTCGATTCGTGCCAACCCAACAGACACTTTCGGAGATACCTGCAGTGCACCTTTATAGTCACCCAGTTACGTTGTGACTTTTGATACACCCAAAGCACTCCTATGGTATCCGGGAGTTGCACAATCTCATGGTCTAAGGAAACGATACTTGACATTAGAAAAGCTCTAGCAAACGAACTACACGATCTTGTGCTATGCTTAGGATTGGGTCTTGTCCATCACATCATTCTCCTAATGATGTGACCCCGTTATCAACGACATCCAATGTCGATGTTCAGGAACCTACAACCATCTATTGATCAATGAGCTAGTCAACTAGAGGCTCACTAGGGACATGTTGTGATCTATGTATTCACACATGTATTATGGTTTAATACAATTATAGCATGAACAATAGACAATTATCATGAACAAGGAAATATAATAATAACCACTTTATTATTACCTCTAGGTCATATTTCCAATCGTCTCCCACTTGCACTAGAGTCAACAATCTATTTACATTGTGATGAATCAAACACCCATGAGTTCTGGTGTTGATCATGTTTTGCTCGTGGAAGAGGTTTAGTCAACGGATCTGCGACATCAAGATCCGTATGCACTTTACAAATATCTATGTCTCCATTTTGAATATATTCACGAATGGAGTTGAAGAAACGCTTGATATGCCTGGTCTTCTTGTGAAACCTAGGCTACTTGGCAAGGGCAATAGCTCCAGTGTTGTCACAGAAGAGATTCATCGGGCCCGACACATTGGGAATGACTCCTAGGTCATTGATGAACTCCTTCATCCAGACTACTTCTTGTGCTACCTCCGAGGTAGCTATGTACTCCGCTTCACATGTAGATCCCACCATGACGCTTTGCTTGCAACTGCACCAGCTGACTGCCTCACTTGGGGTCATCCAGATCTGTATCGAAGCTAGCATCGACGTAACCCTTTACGACGAGCTCTTCGTCACATCCATAAATGAGAAACATATCCTTAGTCCTTTTTAGGTACTTCAGGATATTCTTGACCGCTGTCCAGTGTTCCATACTAGGATCACTTTGGTACCTCCCTACAAAACTTACGGCAATGTTAACATCACGTATGGTACACTGCATGGCATACATAATAGAGGCTAGGGCCGAGGCATAGGGGATGACACTCATCTTTTCTCTATCTTCTGTAGAGGTCGGGCATTGAGCCGTGCTCAATCTTACAACTTGCAATGCAGGCAAGAACCCCTTCTTGGACCGATCCATATTGAACTTCTTCAATATCTTGTCAAGGTACGTGCTTTGCGAAAGACTAATGAGGCGTCTCGATCTATCTCTATAGATCTTGATGCCTAATATGTAAGCAGCTTCTTGAAGGTCCTTCATTGAAAAACACTTATTCAAGTAGGCCTTTATGCTTTCCAAAAGTTCTATATCATTTCCCATCAATAGTATGTCATCCACATATAATATGAGAAATTGTATAGAGCTCCCACTCACTTTCTTGTAAACACGGGCTTTTCCATAAGTCTGCATAAACCCAAAAGCTTTGATCATTTCATCAAAGCGAATGTTCCAACTCCGAGATGCTTGCACCAGCCCATAGATGGAGTGCTGGAGCCTGCATACGTTGTCAGCATTCATAGGATCGACAAAACCTTCTGGCTGCATCATATATAATTCTTCCTTAAGGAAAACTTTAAGGAATGTCATTTTGACGTCCATTTGCCATATGTCATAATCATAGAATGTGGAAATTGCTAACATGATTCAGATGGACTTCAGCTTTGCTACGGGTGAGAAGGTCTCATCGTAGTCAACCCCTTGAACTTCTCAATAACCCTTAGCAATAAGCCGAGCCGTATAGATGGTCACATTACCATCCGCGCCAGCCTTCTTCTTAAAGAACCATTTATTCTATATGGCTTGTCGATCATTGGGCAAGTCTGTCAAAGTCCATACTTCATTTTCATACATGGATCATATCTCGGATTTAATGGCCTCAAACCATTTGATGGAATCCAGGCCCGCCATCGCTTCTTCATAGTTCGAAGGTTCACCGTTGTCTAACAACATGATTTCCAGGACAGGGTTGCCATACTACTCTGGTGTGGAACGTGTCCTTCTGGACCTACGAACTTCAGCAGCATCTTGATCCGAAGTTTCATGATCATCATCATTAACTTCCTCTCTAGTTGGTGCAGGCACCACAGAAACATCTTCCTGAGTTGCGCATCTCTCCGGTTCGAGAGACAGTACCTCATCAAGTTCTACTTTCCTCCCACTTACTTCTTTTGAGAGAAACTCTTTCTCCAGAAAGGATCCATTCTTGGCAACAAAGATCTTGACTTCGGATATGAGGTAGAAGGTATACCCAATAGTTTCCTTAGTGTATCCTATGAAGACGCATTTTTTCGACTTGGGTTCAAGCTGTTCAGGTTAAAGTTTCTTGACATAGGCATCGCATCCCCAAACTTTCAGAAACGATAGCTTAGGTTTCTTCCCAAACCATAATTCATACAGTGTTGTCTCAATGGATTTCGACGGAGCCCTATTTAAAGTGAATACATCAGTCTCTAAAGCATAATCCCAAAATGATAGCCGTAGATCGGTAAGAGACATCATAGATCGCACCATATCAAATAGAGTGCGATTACGATGTTCGGACACACCATTATGCTGAGGTGTTCCAGGCGGCATGAGCTGTGAAACAATTCCACATTTCCTTAAGTGTGTGCCAAACTCGTGACTCAAGTATTCCCCACCATGATCTAATTGTAAGAACTTTATTTTCCTGTCACGTTGATTCTCTACCTCACTCTGAAATTCCTTGAACTTTTCAAAGGTCTCAGACTTGTGTTTCATTAAGTAGACATACCCATATCTACTTAAGTCTTCAGTGAGGGTGAGAACATAACGATAGCCACTGCGAGCCTCAACGCTCATTGGACCGCACACATCAGTATGTATGATTTCCAATAAGTTGGTTGCTCGCTCAATTGTTCCGGAGAATGGAGTCTTTGTCATTTTGCCCATGAGGCATGGTTCGCACGTGTCAAATGATTCATAATCAAGAGACTCCAAAAGTCCATCTGCATGGAGTTTCTTCATGCGTTTGACACCAATGTGACCAAGGCGGTAGTGCCACAAGTATGTGGGACTATATGTTGGGTTCTACGGTAGGGTGCATCGACAGCAAATTAAAACTTTCCTACGCACAGAACAACCAAAAACATGCTACGGGAGATGGATCACAGGTCATTACCACTAGACACACAGTGTCATGCAGCGGAAGAAGAGTTGGGGCAGCGCGTCCGCGTGGATCATCTCCTCCTCGTCCGATCTCCCTCGAACAACCGGTTGTCGGATCCCTCGTACAGGTTCGCCGGAGCAGCGCAGGTGCACCGCCTCTAACGGTATCCGCGTGTGCAGGAGGAACGTCGTGCGGCGGACTGCTAGGTTCGATCACACAACCGGCGGTGAGTGGAGGTGTCTATTCGCAACACATGCAAACCCTAGTGACAACGCCGAAGCGATCAATTAGATGAGTGTGCCGCACCCCATTTTATATAGGCGTCTATCACGGGCTCAACACCTGGGCCTCGCACGGTCCCTAAAGACCATAAATCTACTCGGCCACAATCCGAATACAGCTCGAATTACATCCGACCACTGTCCTCGGATCCGACCTCGTAGGTTCCCTCCCTTAAGCGCGTGACCCTTAGGTTCAAGCCTGCTTGGTCGCAGTTCGGATCACCTCCGAACTACATGGCTGGTAGCAGCCTCTAGCAAGGCGTGCCGACCACCAAACAGACAATGAAGCTGGTTAGGCGAACTAGTACATCACACTTCCACTCCTTTTACCACACGATATATGTTGTCGGGCTCAAGGTGAGTCTGTCATCCTTGTGCTAGCCCGACCTCTTTCTCGTTCGAGTGATGCCGACAACAAACCGGATTATCTCATAATCCTTGTCACCTGGCCATGCTTATCCTAGTCAGATCACGTGAGGGGCCCAGAGTATATCTCTCCTGATCGGAGGGGCAAATCCCATCTTGCTCGACCATGTCTCATGGCATGGGTCTGGACAAGCCTGAAACCTACCTTTGTAACTACCCACTCACGGAGTAGCGTTTGGTCGGCCCAAAGCAGGTCTGTCACCATCCCGAGTACATGTGCCAGCTCAGGTCTTAGGACATAGAATGCATGTTGTACTAGAGACTCACAGATGACATATCGCTACGTCTCATAGTTGGGTCTATCCAACTCAGGCCTTATCTCGACTCGGATCTGACTACGTCGAATCCAACCAGATCCTTCGAAGTCCATATTATCCGGTTAGCATCCAATGCTCCATGGCTAGTGAGACCAAGCCATCGACCGTGTCATATGCTAGTCTAGTTGGCTACGCGTCCACACAGTCCTTTCGACTATGGACCTTTTAGGACAGCCATCATACAATGCATAGTCCCACGAATAAGTCACGTACTTGCTGATACACATCATTGATAATGTCCAAGGACTACCTTTATTCATAAATACATAGGAAATATCATCATACATGATTGCCTCTAGGGCATATCTCCAACACTATCATTATCAACCTTACATCTTTTGGCATTCACAATATGAATATGTGTAACATCACGTTTGAGATTCAATAAAAATAAACCATTGACCAGCGGGACATGACCATAAAACATATCTCTCATATAAATAGAACAACCATTATTCTCAGATTTAAATGAGTAGCCATCTCGCATTAAATGATATCCAGATACAATGTTCATGCTCAAAGCTGGTAGTAAATAACAATTATTGAGGTTTAAAACTAATCCCGAAGGTAGATGTAGAGGTAGCGTGCCTATGGTGATCACATCGACCTTGGAACCATTCCCGACGCGCATCGTCACCTCGTCCTTCGCCAGTCTCCGCTTATTCCGCAGCTTCTGTTTTGAGTTACAAATATGAGCAACCGCACCGGTATCAAATACCCAGGAGCTACTACGAGTGCTGGTAAGGTTAACATGTATATCACATATACCTTTGGCGTCGCCGGCCTTCTTATCCTCTAAGTACATGGGACAGTTCCATTTCGAGTGACCATTTCCCTTGCAATAAAAGCACTGAGTCTCGGGCTTGGGTCCATTCTTTGGCTTCTTATCGACAACTGATTTACCGGGTGCGGCAACTCCCTTGCCGTCCTTCTTGAAGTTCCTTTTACCCTTTCCTTTCTTGAAACTAGTGGTCTTATTCACCATCAACACTTGATGTTCCTTTTTGATTTCCACCTCCGCTGATTTCAGCATTGAATATATCTCAGGAATGGACTTCTCCATCCCTTGCATATTGTAGTTCATCACAAAGCTCTTGTAGCTATGTGGAAGCAACTAGAGGATCCTATCAATGACCGAGTCATCTGGAAGATTAACTCCCAGCTAAGACAAGCGGTTGTGCAACCCAAACATTTTGAGTATATGCTCGCTGATAGAACTGTTTTCCTCCATCTTACAACTGTAGAACTTGTCGGAGACTTCATATCTCTCGACCCGGGCATGAGCTTGGAAAACCATTTTCAGCTCTTGGAACATTTCATATGCTCCATGCTGCTCAAAACGCTTTTGGAGCCCCGGTTCTAAGCTATAAAGCATGCCGCACTAAACCAGGGAGTAATCATCACTACACGACTGCCAGGCGTTCATAACGTCTTGAGTTGCTGGGAAAATGGGTGTGTCACCTAGTGGTGCTTCAAGGACATATGCTTTCTTGGCAACTATGAGGATGATCCTCAAGTTACGGACCTAATCCGTATAGTTGTTACCATCATCTCTCGGCTTGGTTTTCTCTAGGAACGCGTTGAAGTTGAGGTCAACATTAGCGTGGGCCATTTGATCTACAAGACATATTGTAAAGATATTTTAGACAAAGTTCATGATAATTAAGTTTATCTAATCAATTTTTTAATGAACTCCCACTCAGATAGACATCCCTCTAGTCATCTAAGTGATACGTGATCCAAATCGACTAGGCCGTGTCCGATCATCACGTGAGATGGACTAGTCATCAATGATGAACATCTCCATGTTGATCGTATCTACTATACGACTCATGTTCGACCTTTTGGTCTCTCGTGTTCCGAGGCCATGTTTGTACAAGCTAGGCTCGTCAAGTCAACCTAAGTGTTTCACATGTGTAAATCTGGCTTACAACCGTTGTATGCGAATGTTAGAATCTGTCACACCTGATCATCACGTGGTGGTTAGAAACAACGAACCTTCGCAACGGTGCGTGGTTAGGGGGAACACTTTTCTTGAAATTTTAGTGAGGGGTCATCTTATTTATGCTACCGTCGTTCTAAGAAAATAAGATGTAAACATGACAAACATGACATGCAAATCATAAAGTGACATGATATAGCCAATATCATCTTGCACCTTTGATCTCCATCTTCGAATTGCGGCATGATCACCTTCGTCACCGGCATGATGCCATGATCTCCATCATTGTGTCTTCATGAAGCTGTCTTGCCAACTATTACTTCTACTACTATGACTAACGGTTAGCAATAAAGTAAAGTAATTACATGGCGTTTTCATTGACACGCATGTCATACAATAAATTAAGACAACTCCTATGGCTCCTACCAGTTGTCATACTCATCGACATGTAAGTCATGATTCCTATTATAAGAACATGATCAATCTCATACATCACATATATCATTCATCACATCATTTTGGCCATATCACATCACATAGCATACCCTGCAAAAACAAGTTAGACGTCCTCTAATTGTTGTTGCATGTTTTACGTGGTTGCTAAGGGTTTCTAGCAAGAACATTTCTTACCTATGCAAAAACCCCAACGGTGATATGCCAATTGATATTTACCCTTCATATGGACCCTCTTCATCGAATCCGATCTGAATAAAGTGGGAGAGTCAGACACCTGCTAGCCACCTTATGCATGAAGTGCATGTCAGTCGGTGGAACCAGTCTCATAAGCATACGTGTAAGGTCGGTCCGGGCCGCTTCACCCCACAATGCCGCCAAATCAAGATAAGACTAGTGACGGTAAGAAAATTGAACAAATCATCGCCCACAACTACTTTGTGTTCTACTCGTGCATAGAATCTACGCATAGACCTAGCTCATGATGCCACTGTTGGGGAACATAAAAATAATTCAAAATTTTCCTACGTGTCACCAAGATCAATCTAGGAGATGCTAGCAACGAGAGAGAGCGAGTGCATCTTCATACCCTTGAAGATCGCTAAGAGGAAGCATTACAACAACGCGGCTGATGGCGTCATACTCGCGACGATTCAAATCGCGGAAGATCCGATTAAGCGCCAAACGGACGGCGCCTCTGCGTTTAACAAACGTACAACCCGGGGACGTCTCCTCCTTCTTGATCCATCAAGGGGAGAGGAGAAGTTGAGGGAGAACTTTGGCGGCACGATGGCGTGGTGGTGGTGGAGCTCATGGTTCTCCGGTAGAGCTTCGCTAAGCACTACAGAGGAGGAGGTGTTGGAGGAGGGAGGGGCTGCGCCAGGGAAAGGGTGTGGCTTCCCTCCCACCCCCTGTATTTATTGGGTGAAGGGGAGAGGGGGGCGGACCCCCTAGATGCATCTAGAGGGGGGAGGGGGGCGACAGCCAGGGGGGAGACCTGGCCCCCAAGCAAGGTGGGAGGCGCCCCCTCCCCCTAGGGATTCCAACCCTAGGTGCCTTGGGCCCTTGGGGGGCGCACCAGCCCACCAGGGGCTGGTTCCCTCCCATATTCAGCCCATTAGGTCCCCCAGGGCAGGTGGCCCCACCCGGTGCACCCCTGGACACCTTTCGGTGGTCCCCGTACAATACCGATAACCCCCGAAACTATTTCGGCGACTGAAACTGGACTTCCTGTATATAAATCTTCACCTCCAGACCATTTCGGAACTCCTCGTGGTGTCCAGGACTTCGAACAGCCTTCAGTAACCACATACAATTTCCCATAACAACTCTAGCGTCAACAACCTTAAGTGTGTAGACCCTATGGGTTCGGGAACCATGTAGACATGACCGAGACATCTCTACGGCCAATAACCAACAGCGGGATCTGGATACCCATGTTGGTTCCCACATGTTCCACGATGATCGCATCATATGAACCACGATGCCGGAGATTCAATCAATCCCGTGTACAAATCCCTTTGTCCATCGGTATGTTACTTGCCCGAGATTCGATCGTTGGTATCCCCATACCTCATTCAATCTCATTACCGGCAAGTCTCTTTACTCGTTCCGTAATGCATGATCCCGTGACCAACTCCTTAGTCACATTGAGCTTGTTATGATGATGCATACCGAGTGGGCCCAAAGATACCTCTCGGTCATACGGAGTGACAAATCCCAGTCTCGATCTTTGCCAACCCAACAGACACTTTCGGAGATACCTATAGTGCACCTTTATAGTCACCCAGTTACGTTGTGACGTTTGATACACCAAAGCACTCCTACAGTATCCGGGAGTTGCACAATCTCATGGTCTAAGGAAATGATACTTGACATTAGAAAAGCTCTAGCAAACAAACTACACGATCTTGTGCTATGCATAGGATTGGGTCTTGTCCATCACATCATTCTCCTAATGACATGATCCCATTATCAACGACATCCAATTTCCATGTTTAGGAAACTACAACCATCTATTGAGCAACGAGCTAGTCAACTAGAGTCTCACTAGGGACATGTTGTGATCAATGTATTCACACATGTATTACGGTTTCTGGTTAATACAATTATAGCATGAACAATAGACAATTATCATGAAAAATGAAATATAATAATAACCACTATTTTATTGCCTCTAAGGCATATTTCCAGCACTCCCCCCCTTCTGCGTTTAGACACATGGGCAAACACGAAGAACTCAGGCGATGTTGCCGTTGACCATATCTAGACGCGTTCACAAGTTACGACACCAGTTTCACGTACTAGTAGTACTAGTCAATGTGTACATGCAATGCATGTAATTTGTAAGTATATTAAGTGCATGCTGATATTAAGTAGGATATCTTTTGCGTGTTATTACATGATTAGCACTATTTTTGGCATTAAATTAACTGCACGCTAAACGTGTTGAGCGCTCGATATTAAAACTGTCTAGGTCGTTGGATGAGAAGGAATACATGTGGCTTGATGACATTTTATATTTAATTTGATACGGCTCTAGCAGAACATTCAATCGATCAAACCATAGATTTCATTCAGTCTGACTCCGACTTTACATTCATACGACGATCGATCTAAAATAAACAGGAATGATAAACCTTCAAATTTTAAGCATGGCAATCTGAACGTTTTTCATGGAAAATTTAGATTACGCGGTGGCGGTAGGGGCGTATTGCATTGGTAAGCGGCTCCTTTGTCGTGCTCTGTGTGACACCAGGCCACTGACCCACGGAGATGGCGACCTCTTGCGCCATTGTTCGCGTACTCCTGGACGTTGGCCCTAGCTTCAAGGAAGGCCACAATGTTTTGGACTTCAGTCTCCAGGAGCGACTCAACAAGAGAGAGGAGGCGACTGGCGTTGGTGCAAGGAAGCGGTTGACGACGACCATCCATCCCGCTGAGGGGGGAACCGGCACCCGTGCGGGGACAGCCGTTGGCAACAACACGGTGGAGACATTCGTGTGCACGGGCACCGGCACAGGCGCGCATGTTAGTGCACGTGCAGGCGCATGCGCTGGCAGGTGCACGGGCACCGGCACGGGTGTGCACGTCAGTGCACGCGCAGGCGCATGCGCTGGCAGGTTCATGTGCACGTGAAAGTCGGCGGGGACCTCGTGGAACCCTATGGCATGAAGCTCGGCGAGAATGTGTGTCACCCAGCCCATCAATGCCATGGGGATGGGTGCTAGCGCAGTCGGGGCGACGGGAGCCGAAATGGGAGCGGGGACAGGCACGACGTCTTCCCGCAAGGCCGGTTCAAGCTCGTCCCAAAGCACCTTATGTTCTTGAGACTCCGGCTGGGTGTCTTCCTCAGGAAACTGGAAGGCTAAGGGCAGGCCATTGTCATGCAGCATGGCGTACGGTTAGGTCAAGCTGGTTGGAGGTAGATGACAGGAGAATCAGAGAGGAAGAGAGAAGATTGTAGCGATATCGGGTAGTGCCGGGTTAACTTTAAACTGCGGCGCCGGCGATATTAAAAGTTGGAGCAGTTGGGATGAAGGTGGGCGGCTGAGCCTAGTCAAAGGGCTCACCTCCCGGTGAGCCTGCATAGCGGTTTGCTCACATGCCTCCCGTCGACTCACACGCTTGCTCTAACGGCACCTGCCGATGAGAAGCGGGACTCGTGGCGGCACGTAAACGCCCACGGTTTCAATAGTGAAAGCGTTCACCTTAACATGACAGGTCTTTGTTCCAAAATACCTTGGCTCTTCATTTGTGCAACTTCTCAAAAGCAGCTTGTCTCAAATTGAAGAAAAAAATTACGTAGGAATATTTGTGCCATATCATGTGACCATGCTCAGTTTCATGAATTTCTGGTCACTTTTGGATTATCTGAAATTTAAAATCCAGGATTCGAAATAATATCATAACTTGCATCATGCAATAAATTTTCAAGCGATACATATTTCCTGTTGTATTTCTTAAGAAAGGATTTGGTCAAACATTTTGCTTAGTTAGACTTCAGACAAGTTATATATGCAGAGTAAAAGGATAATCCCTCCGTACCAGTGCATTGCCTGATATATTAACTCAAGTACTAGACACAAACAAATGGGCTCAATTTTGTGCTCATCCTGGTGTAGTAGTAGTACTAGGCATGCAGTTGACGGGTGACCTTGGGGAGCGGCAACCGAGGGAATTGAACCGTGCTCGGCATGGTAGGTAACATTATCTAGTTACTAAAGCATCGCTCCATTGTTCATCGGTAGTCACTATGGACCGGGGACATGAGGGGAATTTCCTAGGGCTAGAATTCTGGCCGCCGGATATTTCGACTCGAAACACGGAGGCTCGACTGGTTGGGATTGGCTAATGTGCGTACCACGTACGCCACCAGAAGGACACGAGACCGTTTTTTAGGATCAACACGAGCCAAGGTCTGGCTGGTATGCCGTTGGGTCCTACCATTCGAGAATACGAAAGGAATCTTTTAAATTTCCGAACGAATCTATGTGTATTACAATGCCCATATTTTCCTTTCAAATAGTAATCTCAACGTGGTAATTGATTTATGACGAGTTCTTGTATTAGAGTGAGTTTGTGATATAGTGATCTCAACGTGGATTTCACATTCCACAGTATCCCTAGTAAATTTTTCATTGCAAATTCAAATTTAAATGATGAATGGTATGGTGGTGAGAAAACTTTGTATGTATCAAGCATATGAGAACACACACACACACGAACACAACAACAATCCAATAAGTATAGTGCATCTATTTTTCCAAACCATGCATGTATGACACGTATTCAAAAATACTCCTTTTGTTCCTAAATATTATTCTTTTAGAGATTTCAACACTTGACTACATACGGAGCAAAATGAGTGAATCTACACTCTAAAATATGTCTATATACATTCGTATGTGGCGGTCCATTTGAAATCTATAAAATGACTAATATTTAGGAACGAAAGGAGTAAAATTTAAGACATGTAGGGTCCTCAATTCAATATTTAAAATGATCAGGAAACTAAAACATGAATATTAAGTCTAGTACTACAGTACATGCAAATGTTGTGTTTAGGCGGAGCTATGTAAATTGTCGGGGGTTAACCCCTCAACCTTAGATAAAATTGTGAAGCTCTGTTTAGGATTGTTTAGATTATATTTGTGCCCACCCTCCCAAACAACGATTGGTTGTGCACCCCCTCCTCCCTGGAAGAATAGCATGTGCCCCCACACCTTAGATGCTATATGCTGATACAAGTTGCTTGGAGCTTGTAGATCTGAGATATAGCAGCTCACAGGATGTCTTAATATTTTTACAGGAAACCTTAATGAGTTTGAGAATTGCACACAATTTGTACAAAAACTACTCAGATGCCCTTGGATCCCATATCCAATGACCTTGAAGCTCGTATCATCGTAGAATCTAAGATGCAGGAGGACATCATATTCTCCTGTATGTAAGAATATCACGTGCTACCACACCTTAGATGCTTTGGTGATACAAGCTCTTTGGAGCCGTTGGATTTGTGACCCCACAACTCCTTGGTGGTTCGAATGTTTTTTTGCAGAAAAGTCAGCAAAGATTGCTTACAAGCACAAAGCCTGCTCAGATGCCATTGGATCTCAGATCAAACGACCTTGAAGCTCGTATCACTGTAGCATCCAAGCTGCGAGAGCACCTGACGTTTTCTCGCATGGGACAATATGAGGTGCTCTCACAGCGTAGATTCCATGGTGATACAAGTTCACGGAGATCTAACAGCTCACAATAGGAGGTTTGAATGTTTTTGCAATATACGCCTGAGAGAGTTTGGGAATTGCGCAGAAAGTATAAGTACTATGCATGTGGCATCTGACCACAGATCATACGACCTAGATGCTCGTATCACCCTAGCGGCTAATTAAGCTACGGGGAGCACCTAATATGAGCAATGAGGAGCCGTTGGATCCAAGATGCAGCGGCACACATGAGGCCTGATTGTTTTATTTGTAAAAAAACCTTGGAGAGTTTGGAAATTGCGCATAATTACAAAGACTACTCCCAAGCCATTGGATCTTCGTTCCAACTATGTAAAAACTCATATCACCATAGCATCTAAGCTGCGGGGTGGATGTGATATTCTATGCCGCTGTCATTTTTGTTCGTAAACTTGCAAAATACGTGTAACTCATGCTGTTACTTGTCTAACCGCGCAAAGTGTTTGTTCAAAAAACCCATCATACACTGAAATATCGGAACAACACACGGGGGTCCCACTTTTCATTGATCAAATTTGGACCTAAAACTAACAAATATGAAAGACGAGGTTCTAACTGGCAACCTGGACTACAAAGCGTAAGCCGATAGCCTGAAACAACAATGGTTGTTGGCTTTGTCCCATAACTTGATTTTATACAGTATTACGTTGAGTAGAGTAGAGAGAGTGCCTCGTCAACACGTGCATGGCCGTTGACTCACTTATTGGTGGGTCCCAGGTCTGCTAGCTTGCCGTGGTGTTATTATAACTAAAAAAGCTTGGAAAATAGAAGAATCTCCTAGAACAAGAAACATTGTGGCTAGTCGAGACAGAGCTAACGACACCTATCCTCCGTGCTACGTTAGCATGATGAAGCTGTATGGCCAGTGAGGTGTTTTCGACCAACTGGCTGGGTCCCGAGGTAGAACCATAGGTACTACATCTGATACAGTATATTTTTACACGCACATTTTTCCTCCGTGCCAAGACGTGGCACACCCTACCGCGCAGTTTCGGGTCCTCCCGGGTGGTGCACGCATATATTCTTCCTTGTTGTGATGTGGGATGGCCCAACACGCATTTTTTGGGTCCTCCTCGGTCGTAGCACTGAAGCAAGTAAATGAGTTGTCAAATCACGAAAGACCACCTTTCCCGTCGAGTACATCAGTGAAGCATGGTGTCTAGCTAGTTGGGCTAGTGTGACCGATTAGCTAGGCCACCGCCACATTTGTTTTGTCACCCGTTTTCTTATCTCCTTGCCGACAGGTAAATTTAAATACCCACCCCGGCATTGCTCTGGTGTTTGGGTAAGGCAGGATTTTTAATTTTTTGATTGACAGGAGCAGGCGCGGCAGGATTTTTAATTTTTTGATTGAGGGAGCAGGCGCGGCAGCAATTAGTCATGATGACTCTGCCAGTAAAACCCACTGCTCCCTTATGTGAGAAGTCGTCGACTGGTGTTTTCCCATGGTGAAAACCAAAAGATTCCCCGCTCATCGGCTGGCTCCCACCGCCTCCCCGTAGATTGCATTGCCTTTCAGTCATTTCGCCCACTTTGCTTCCTCTCCCCATTGCTTCTACCTGGTGCCATGGCTGCGCAACAGATCACAGGAGCTCTAGGCCAAGAATGCAGAGCTCAGGGCCAAGGACGTGGAGCTCTGTGAGCTCAAGGAGGAGAGGAGTGCCATGCTCCTCCGTTATGTGTGGGAGTTCACGGAGCTTCAAAAGCGACCGGCGTCCACCACAAAGATGCTCAAGGCGTCGGTGGTGTTGCTGCAGAAAGCGGGAGATACGATAGGCCGTCAGGGGAGCCGGCTGGAGCGCGAGCGGGCCGATCTTGACGAGGTCCAGGATCGCCGCAGCCACTTGGTGGACCAAGTTGCCATACACGTGTTGCGGCTGCGTGATGCCTACCGTCATGCTAGCGCGACCATGCCGGACATCGGGCTAAACCCGTTCGACCACCCCCATCGACTTCAACGAGTTCGGCTTCCTGACCTAGTCTCCTTCTTCACCTATATCTCTGAGGAGCTGAGAAGTCTCCGCATGATGGTGGGGGCGGAGCTAGACAAGGAGGGGTCGCGGGCTACCGTCGTCGTTGCCGGGCAAATCCTCTTAGGGCTCCGTCATCGGAATCCATTCATTCCATTCGACCGGGAGCGGGCTCTACGGGCGGTTGCACCCTGCATCACCAACATCGTGCGCCTCGAGAAGCAGAGGGACTTCGGTGATGTTTAGGCGTCCTCTGCATGGGCATGTCCATGTCTCGGTGCAACATGACTGTTGGATCAAACTCAGACGGTGCAGTTCAGTCACTGTAGCACAAAGCGTGTGGGTGTGTTTGTTTGCATTCTCATCTTGTTCCCTCTTCATGTATTTGTGTTAACCTACTAGTGTGGACAGATGCACCCTTCATGCACTCTGCCAAACACCCAAAAGTGGGTCGAGAAGGGAACTTTTGCTCCCATCCCATGCACCCTTCATATACCCTGCCTAACACTGATTCGTGCTTCACATGGTTCATGTTTCATGGACTACTGTAGCACCGTACTCTCCATGCGTCGTAAACCTAGTTCTATTAACATTGATCTCATCTTTCATTCTCGACCGGATAGTCGAAAAAGTGGTACTACTATGTTACATTACTATTCATATAGTTGACATGCGCACAGCATCATTTGTTATCGTCATATCTTACTACACTGGCAACAAGATTATGTAGTACTGGCTATGAACCACTGCACATGCCTAGTAGTAGGAGCACTGTGTATGTTCAAGTGGCTGCCGTGTTTCGCACACCTCCGTCATAAGAGTGGAAATGCTTGTTGTAATCATTTTTTCTTCAGAAAAACAATGGGCACGCTCTACCATGCGGAACCTCCTCGACAGTCGTCCGGAACCTTGCTACTCACTTTCGCCGACGTGAGGGACAGCCAGCATCGGGGTCCACCAGCCATGCACGAAATTACTCCGTAGTAGAGTGCCCAACTGCACGGGAGACTACCCCGATCGAAGCGCCACAATAATGCCCAATGACCAGTTAAATCACAAAACCCCCTCCTTTCCAGCAGTAAGTTGGACGGATGAAGCCACCATCATCTCACTCTTCTCTCTCAACTTCCTCTCTTTAAGAAACCCCCCACTCACTTCTCCCTCATCTAGTTCCTCATTTCTTCAAGAAAACCCCTGACCTGCTTCTGCGATTGTTCTTATCTCCCAAAGAAGGAAAGGTGAGCGCATCAATGGTGTTGATTCTGGCCAAGGCCCGGTCTTGCAAACCCGAGACTGATCCTATAACTCCCTCTTTGTTCTTCTTTTGGGTTTGTGATTATGCTTTCTTTTCTTTTATTCCTATTTGACAGTTTCTTGATGGACGCTGGAGAACAGGCCAAAGTGATGTCTATGGCTCTGGCCAAAATCGTCAAGGCTCATGGTATGAAGAAGCGCAAGCACCCCGCCGGGACTACCGTAGACAAGCTCAAAGCCATTGCCCTGTCCAAGCCCCCCTCTCTGGGATCCGTCATTAAGCAAGTCCAGGTAATATCTCTTCTTGAATCTTTTTCTCGATCTTGATCGTGTTTTTTCATCTAACACGCAGTACTAGTACTAGTAGTACAACTTTCTGGGTGATCTTGCATGTGATTTTTGTGTGCCAAATAACGGTTCTAAATTCCTCTTTTGACCAAAACATGTGAGAAGTTGACACTGATTTCTTATAGATTACTTTCAACTACTTTATAAACATCAATGCTACCTTTGAAGAGGGTATATTTGCCTTAGTAACTTGTGTTATGGATATTGCAAGTAATCCCTCTGCTCTCATGACTTTGAAGACATGTTCTAGTGTCTTTGCTCACTCATTTCTCTGCGTATATGTAGTCATATATGGAGTAAAATATCGAAAATCATCTTATGTTTCTGAACGGAGGTAGTAATAAAATATTTGGTTTTTGTTTGAATTAGAACCAGGTCTGCGGTGGAGATGAAGTTCTCAAAGTCATGCCGTGTGAACTGGAAGACCTGAGGATGAGTTCTACTGCTAAACTGTCTAGCAGCTGTGTCCTTGTCGTGACGTGTCCTGAACTAGTGTTTTCATGTAGCATTCTTGTCAGGTGTGTTCTCGAAGATGCACTTGACCACAACAATATCCTGGTTGCGCCTTCGATTACGAAGGGTGTGGTTCTTGTAAAGCTTCCCGACAAATCTGATGCGGCCTATCTTCATCATCATGTTTATGAGTGGAAAGATCACTTTGTTAGGTTCTAAGGTTGATGAGATGGTGATGGTGCTAGTAGACATCTCTCACGAAGTCCATGACCTAGTCAGTTATGCGGGGTTCATCCCATAGGTCGGTGGCAAGAAATAGTCTGCAGAGTTTAATTAGAGCAACTTTGCTTGTCTGTAGTAAGTACTATTGTTCAGTCCTTGATTTGTGAACCCTGTATTGTTTAGTACTGCCGCTTTTGGTTTGTGGTGAGTCCTGAGAACAGTCTATCTTAATGTCTGTCCACTCAATTCAGTTTGTATATTTTGAAGTATCCACATCATCTTTTTTGTGAGGACGATTTATCAATTATGGTTACACTCCAATATTTGTATGCATTGCAGGGTTCATCGCACCCACCAAGATTTCCAGTCCCATGGATGTTCAGTCCATATGATTTGTCACGACCTTTGGACTGTCCTGCTTGTGGGAGTAGGTGGGGGCCCTGCATGCCACGCGTAGTTGGACAATCAATCTTCTGTTTAGTACTTCAACATAGTGATTTCCTGGTAAGGATTCACTCGTGTCACATCAAGTAAATCTTATTGATTTACTGTTTAAATCTTATTGATTTAATGTCATGTTTTCTTTCTTTTGCTGCAATTTTACGATGCAGGTTTTTCCATGTGACATTCATCACAGAATAAATTGTTTGGTTTGCTCTACGATGGCCATTTTTGTAGGTTTCACTCCTTATGTTGTGTCAGTAACAAAGGCACTGTCCATCACTTATATTACTGGAAAAATTTGGATCAGTCTGTTGTCTTGGTACAAGATGAATCCCTATGATGAACTGCAGTTTGGTTTGACAAACACGCCACAATTAGTCCTTCTCGCGTTTAAAAGAAATGAAGAAAAAGACTGGATCATGGTCACGGAGCCTAGTCAAGTTAGAAAGCTGATCATAGCAGACCAAACACGATAACCGCTATCTCGCACATCGATACCACCTTCAGCAACGGATCAAGCACCGACAGTTGCTCTAGCACTGACAGCGGCAGCAGCTCAGTCTGATCTAGCTGAGGATTAGGCACCGACTACGTCAGCGGATCAAGCTGATCTACCGGAGGATCAGGCATCGACACCGGTACCTACTCCGACACCGGCACCAGCTCTACAAGGAGCACAATCTCCGGCAGCAGCAGCGGCACTACTAGTCGCACCGACATGGGCACTAGCAACGGCTTCGGCACCTGCACCAACACTTGCACTTGCATTTGCTCCGGCCCGTGCAACGGCAACGGAACCAGCCATTGCACCGGCAACAAACTGGGCTACAGTTCGCACTTCATATACCAAAGTTCTTACAAAACCGACATGTCCACCTTCTTAGTAAGCATTGGCCGCCCAAGTGCTTCGTTCTTTTTTCTTTCCATGTTGTTTCACATGATTCACTCTGTTGATCTAACTGTTTGTGTATGTCTTCTTGTTTGCAAACAAAGAATTCTTAGAGCAACGAGGGAGTCGTTCAACAATCCAGGCGACCGTGGCCAAGTTTCTCTTACAATGCGCAGCCTTGGTGTGAATGAACCTGCTCAATATACCGTAAGTGCAAAGGATGGTCACATGATGATTGATGCTAAAGGATGGTCAAGGTTCAAATCTAAATCATATATTGCAGTAGGGGATGATGTCAAAATCAAACTTTCTCGGCAAGGAGAGCTGGTCCAAATCAACTTTGAAATTCCTCAGTAGCCGCATGCAACTGCCGAACTGATCTATCCTTCGAGAGATTTTGATGTAATAATCTGGCACGGTGAAACAAGTGTCCTATGTGTATAAGTAGTACGATTTATCACATGGTATATCGTTAATAGAATTGCAACTCTGATTGCTGGTTAGGAACTGTCATTCAATTTCATTCCAACAGCTGCCGTGCTTTATTCAATTTTGTGTATTTGCCTTGCAACATCATCTAAAACCAGCACCGTACTGATAGCTTGCAATATGAAAGCCGCTAAGGTAGAACACATGGGCCCCCAAACATGCAGGCCCACCGGACTGTGGCCGAAAGTCCAGAACCGTTACCCTGTCTGAGTATTATATTCTCATCTGAACCCCCATAATGCTCGTGCGTTGCACGTAACATCAAGATGCATTTGTATGAGTATTTTATCTTGTGAGAGAAAAGGATGAACGTGGGAAGGCCTTATTTGCAAATGTGGAGAGGTGTGTGGGTACCTTTTTGCAAAATTGTCATAGTTTCCTTCCTATCCATCAGATATAAATTGGACGACCTATATTGCATGATGGCAGGCACGCCATCATCACCAACTTGTCTATACTGTGTTAAAAAAACTCTGTTTTTGAATAATTATATATGTTATATATATTCCCCTTGATTTTTATTATGTATATAGTTGTGATATAAAATAGTTTTATATTTCTTTACAGAGGGAGCATCTCTCTGTCAAAAATATGTTTATGTGCAACTAGTTACTCCTGTCATTCTACTTCCTGTTACTGATATGTGGGGCATCCGGCAACGGGGTCCACGTGCCATATGAACCAAATTAGAGTGCACAATTGCACTATAGACACACCCTGGTCGTAGCACCGCAGTAATGCCCAATGATCCGTCAAATCACAAAAAATCCCACCTTTCCAGCTTTAGTAGTAAGCTGAACAGACGAAGCGGCAATATTTCACTGGGTCTGAATCCCCTTCTCCCCCGTCTGCTTGTTCAGAGAAAACTCCCTCTTGGCGATTGCATAGGGTTTTCTCATGCAGAACCAATTACGAATTCTTCATCC
Source organism: Triticum aestivum (assembly GCF_018294505.1). Lineage (NCBI taxonomy): Eukaryota > Viridiplantae > Streptophyta > Magnoliopsida > Poales > Poaceae > Triticum > Triticum aestivum. The sequence continues at coordinate 272,509,522 of NC_057800.1, read as the reverse complement.
ATCCCCGATAAATCCAAGTCCCTTGGTTGCGCGTAATCCTAGGATGGCAGTTGCCGCCGTTGATGCATTTTTCTTCCTACTGAATCTGGTGTGTTTCATTTGTAGTGCTCAAAGTGCGAGGACCCTACAGGTTTCTGCGCCATCGGCGAGACGCCACACTTGTTCCTTCTCATCCTAACACAGGATTTTAAAACGCGCACAGTATGTTCCTAGAATCCTATTTTCTATCCGGGAGGGTGGGGTTTTTTGAACATGTTGTCGACTAATTTGGTAATTTGGATTGCTATATTTGGATAAAATGTACTAGTACCATGGTCAACACTGACGTGAAGGAGGAAATTATTTCTAGATTTGGATAGGGAATACATTGTGTTCTCATATTATTTTTCCTGCAGTGCATTACTTGCTCTGCCAGAACACATGTACTCAAGATGCTCGTTCTTGCCATAACTAAATACACCAGTTTAATTGTCACAGTGAAGACAAGCCATGGATATAAGTTCCCAGTTGGGTTCATGAACGAAGAAGATCACTGCTTTTTTTATGGCCAAACTTGGACAAACTTTCTCAAGTGTTACGGTCTGAAAGTTGGCGCACGAATGTTGATGCAAATAGCAGAACTTGGTCTCATCTTCAGTGCGATATTCCACCCCGTCGTCATTCCAATTGTTCATCCATGTTAGTTTTGTATCTGGTTCTTGCTTGTTGCCTCGATTACTTCTTAATCCACCTATTCTGTCTAACTAATCACAATTAAACTTTAGAAGTAGCAATGAATCTCTCATGAAGATGCTACTTCTAACTAATATTTTCTTATAATTGATGGCACATGTAGGTTTTTTTAGAGTTAAGCAAGCTACTCATTTGTTATTCTGTAAGAACTCGGCTGTTACTGATAGCACTGAAGTTGACTGGGACGAAATCCACAAGTCCCTACACTTTATTGATTGTCTTGAGGTCCTTGTGGGGAGTTTCAATGGTGGAAGGCCACGTGGGATATGTGTGCCACTCCTGCACTCGTTGAATAGGTCCAACTGTGTCAAGAAACTTATGGTACGAGCTATTTTCTGTTATATATGTTGTTCATAAACTATTGCTTATACATAGTTTTACAGGTGTGATCTTCTTGAAACAGAAACTACCCAGTTCTATTGTTCCTGTACAGATGCCTGACCATGGTCGGGTCAGACTAGCGCTTGGTCACAACATGATGTTTATGTCGACCTACTCCATTCCCCTTGGAGGTGAAAAGATATTTATTCATGGGTGGTCTCAAATAATGAAGGCCCGTCCATCTTGGAGAATAGGACCAAAGATTATGTTCCTACTTTTCCATGGCTCTAAAGCGAATTTCCTCTTTATTGGCCACATTGTGAGATGAAGCCGCTTTTAGAAGGTTGTGGATGCACGAGGTGGTGCCTGGGGCTTGGTGGCCTCACCCTTGGTTAACTGTAGGCAAAGTAGCATTGTTCGAGGCGTGCTTTGTACGGATGAACCTGTATAAGTACTCATACTACTTTCAGCTATGGTTGTTAAGTTCCCCTGCTGGTTTCAGTTAAGGTTGTTAAGTACTCCTGCTGCTTTTACAGTCTATCGTGTTTCTTTAGTCCTGTCTTCCTCCAGCCGCCAAAACCAAAGCAGCGCCGGCGGGGCCGCCTCCTTCCGCCTCCCACGGCTGGCTGCGCCTCAGCGCACGCATCGCCGCCCCACCATCTCCTAAATTGTTACCACCGACGTCCGTGGCCTCGCCGTCGTCCTCCGCGCGCTTTGCTGCGCTCGCTGCGGCGCTGCCCTCTCGCGTTGTCAACATGGTGAACAAACAACAGGAATTGGCAGAAGTACGTGGAGAGGATGAAAGTAGGGGCCCACCATGTCATCGTATGGAAAAAGAAAATGCTTCCTCCTAGTGGTTTCCTGACATCTGGGACCCACGACATTGTCAGCATATATAGTCAGTAGACAAGAGAACAACACAAGATCGGCTGACACTTGGGACGTAGCTGCTCCAGCAGTATTTTTTTGTTATTGTTGAGATGCAGCAGGGTTTCAACTGGGTTGTGGCCCATCTAGCCCAGGCTTATATTTTATGTTCACCATATGACCAGCCCAGCTATTTTTTCTTTGTGAAAATTAGCCCAGTCTATTTTTCCGAAAATGAGCCCAGCTACTTATTTTTCTACGCCCTAATGGGACACAACTCTTTCAACACTCCTACAAATCTTGAAAGTAATATGAAATGGGTTGTAAATATAAAAACATTGACAAATTGGCAATTACTTTATAATTTTTGATTTTTTTCACATTTTCAGATTCCTATTTCGCTGGGTTTTAACCTAATTTAAATATATCTTCAGAGTACTTTAAATCTGGCTCGACATTTCGGTATTAAAAATAGTTCGGAACCCACAAAAAATATGCAAAATTTCTTTTAAATTTTTAACCCTGGCCCTGGCCAACAAAAAAATGGACTGCAATAAATTGCGTAAGAAGTTGCAATGAGCTATATATAAATTATTAAAAAAATAGGGAATGTGTCACTTGTGGGCCTATTAAGTTGACGCGTATGCAAGAATTTTTTACTTATTATATATGTCAACAAATGATTCTAGCAGACGTAACCACTGGATGTCAATCCAACAGCCGACGTGTTTCTTCAATCTCTGATCTTCTTGCTCCAGCCGCCAAATCCAGCGCCGACATGACCGCCTGCTCCCGCCTCCCGTGGCCGGCTGTGCTATCGCGCAGGCCTCACCTCCCCTACTACTTCCATCGCTAGCCTGGCCATCCCTCTACTCACCAACATCCCTCCCTTGCTATGGCTTCGCCGCCTTCGGGTCAGTCCCTTCCTGCGTCTTGCTGTCGTCCATCACGCTAGTGTCGGCACGGCATGGTCAACTGTAACATCCCAATTTGTCAATCTAGATGTTAATCATTAGGTCATCTTATGCAACCATGCTCTTTGCATTTTCAATTTGGTTTATTTGGACATTTTGATCCTAGAGACCTTAAGCAACTCAAGGACCATGTGAGAGAGTTGGAGGTTTTCATAAAATTTCCATTTTTGGATTTTTCAAAAGTTGGTAAATTGGATCAAAGTGATTTTTATTCGAAATTATTTTTCCAATTATTTCAAAATAAATAAAATAATGAGAGAAGATAATATGACTTCTTCAAAATAGAGGAAATAATGGAAATTTAATTTTGAATAAAAATATATAATTATTTAAATTTTATTTGAGATTTTATTCGGTTAATTTAGGAAAAAATTGCAATTTTAAAAACCGCATTTTAGCCTAGAAAAATGTTCACGTGGTCCTAAATATTAGGAGAGGACCGTGAACATTGTTTTTGGGATTTTAGGATTATTTATTTATTTTATTTTGGATTTTTCTCTGTGGCAGAATTTTTTTTAAGTTATGAGCGCCGACTAGGCCGGCCCAGCCGAGGTAGGCCAAGGCCCAACTCGACGTTGTTGCTTTCCCCAAGTGCAGGAGACCGACTCCCGCACGGACGCACCACCGTCGGAGTGTCGGCCGGACTCCGCCTCCGCCTCGACCCCTTCTACAAGCCGGTCCTTCCCCCCTATTTAAATAGCCGCCCCGCCGCCCCCACTCCTCCTCAGGCCGCCGCCCCGCCACCCCAAGCCGACCGCGCTGCCGCCGCCACTTGTGCTCGTCGCTGCCCCGTGCCGCCCGCGCCGCACCACCGCCCATGACGCTCCCCGCCACCGTAGCCGCCGCCTCACCAAAGAACGCCGCCGCCATCGGTTTTTCTTTCCTCAAACCGGTAAAAACCAATTGGTTCCTACGTTTTTTTCGGTTTTTAGATTAGATCGACTTTTTTATTTTATTAGGTTATTTAGTGAACGGTCACCCGATTAGTTCTTTTAAAGAACTAATTTGTTCGTTCGTTTCTGTTAGCCAACGTTCGTTCGTTAGATTTTTCTTTTTAGTTTATTTTCCAGCCAAGGACCTATTCGCGAATAGTTTTCTTACAGATCAATCCCGGATCTTCAAACCTTCACTGCTTTTTCCTCGTCTATCCAAATCTAGTGAAACCGATGCCAAAATCTTCATCTTGTTCCCCTCTGTCCAGATAAACAACTTGAACATGATTTTGAAAATTTTAAAATTTGGTTTCAAGCGGATTTGAATTCGAACTTCTTTTGATCGTACTTTGAGTTTTGTAACTCCGATTCGATTGATTCTTTTTGCAAATCGAAGCTCTTCACTTGAACTTTCTGTTTAGATCTTTTCTTTTGGTTTTACCTTTGCATCTTATGCTTGAGTTCTTATGTATGCTGTTGTTTGTTCATGATAGAGTTTCTGGAGTGCGAGGCTTGCTACTACGAATCTCTAGGGTTTTTCGACCGTCAACAAGGCAAGTAACACTTTGATCATATCCCTTTATTACCCAGTTTTTATGCATTAGTTTTAACCCTCAAACATTGCAAGAGTAGGATTTTGATAACATGTGGGTATTTGGGAAGTAGTTGATGAGGTAGGAACCCATTGTCTTTTATTCAAACCCTAGGTATTACTACGTTATGATTGCATTACCTTGCTATGATCGTAGACGTGTATTGGTATGTGAGATTCATGAAAGTTGTGAGAGTTATTTATCACTAAGGGAAACTTAAGGTGGCTACTTTAATACACATCTGGGTGGATTGGTTGCGGGCACATGGAGCAATCCAGTGTTGTCTTAGGATATCCCGGAGTACCCTTATGATCATCCTATGGTTTGCCACCCAAGCTCAAAGGGATCATAAGATTATTCGTGCTAGAAACTTCCGTGTGCAGCCACAAGAAATTATGGGCTCTCGCATAGTTGAGTATGTTGTGTGACCTCTTTCAGTGGTAGGCTAGCAGATGTAGGGGGTGTAGGTGGTACTGTCTACCCAGAGTAAAGAGTTAATGCTTCAGAAAGACTATGTCTCAATCTTCCGATCATGGATGTGGTCGAGTCCTGTGGGGAAAATTATGCAAACCTTTGCAGAGTTTATAAACTAATCATGGTTTGCTGTGTCCCCGGTTATGGACATCTTGAGTATCTCATACTTGAATTATTGATTTGATCTCATCACTTTGCTTAATGAAATTGTTGGGTTATAATTATTATTTTGGGATTGAGTTGGAGGAATCTTCTCAATAATGTCATCAAATTTGTAGTTAAATAAAATATATTCTTGTGTTGTAGGAAAAAATTAGCTTTATGAAAATGATAACTGTAGAGCCTCCACCGGCCAAATATGCATGTAGTGATAGTTGTTATTTGTTCATTGCTCTATGGTGTTATCTTGCCAGCATATTCCATGAGTATTGTGTGTGTCAGCAATACTGATCCAGGGATGACACTTAAGCATAGAGACTTCAATCCATTCGGGTCGGGTCGCTACAAGATGGTATCAGAGCACACGCTAACTGTAGGACGCGACCACTAGGAAAAGCCACATGATACTCTTGTCTACTCATTTCTATATCTTCTCCATTTCTAGCCTATAGATGGCGGACCCAAGGAACAAGTTCACTCCACCGGATGACGACACACCTTTCGGACGACATTTGAAGGAAATCACTAGGTACCTGAACATCGGCATACCAAGCTTCACCGGAACCTACACCGCCACTTTACCAGAAGAGGAGCGCTGGACGATTCAAGTTCATGTTCCAGGAAGGACATTCGCACCAGTTACCGAGCCCATCGAGGTTTCCTTTGATGCCCCAACCTGGAGTCTAGGAAAGAGCATGGCCGCCCACATCGCCATTGGACGCATCGGCGAGGTGTATAACTAGGATCTTAAGGACACCATTTACCAGATATGTGGACGCCGAGATGAGCAATGGGAGATGATTCACACTAGGAAGGATAGATCCATTGCAGCCTACATACAGGAGTTGAACCAGCACATTTGATGCTACGAGAACCAGATGTGCGTCAACATGATAGACACGAAGAAGGTGATGACCCGGAACATGGAGCTAGAAGAGGAACTCAAGTCTACACGCGATGGATATGAAGAAGAAATTTCTATAGTACTGGAGAAGAATGAAGACCTGAAGAAGAAGCTGGGGATATTCATGGGGGATCCCGAACCTGGAGTGGATATTTGATCAGAAAATTACATGATACTAGACGACACAGACCCCGACACCGTCAGCGATGATGATTATGAAGACGAAGCTGGAGCAGGTATCATGGAGTCTTCGACCGATCAAAATTTCTAGTCGACCACCATATTACCATTAGTATTCTCCCATGTATATAGTAATAGTCCGCGAGATTTTGTAATGGTAGCTTAGATCGATTGTATGAATCTTGTTTCAATTGAGTGGTGTAAAATCAATGTGTTTGTCTCATGTGCATATGGGTAGTGAAATCTCTCTTTAGACCTCATTCTATTCTGATCTCACCCCTCTAAACCTATCAGATGCCTCCGAGACGTGACCCCGCATTCTCCTTCCAACCGGAGCTCACTCAGTCGATCCAACAGCAGAATGCCTTGATGTAGTTGCTAGTCCAGAACCAAGGCAACAACAACAACAACAATAACCCACCGCCACCACCTCCGGTCGACAACTTAGCCCGGTTTATAAGGTTGAATCCATCGGTGTTCTCTAGTAGCACCGAGCCGATTGTTGCTGCTGACTAGCTCCGCAAGATTCAAAGGGAGTTGACCACTACGGGTTGCACAGATGCTGAGAAGGTGCGCTTTGTCGCACATCAACTGGATGTACCTGCAACCTCATGGTGGGAGAACTACATAGTCACTTTCCCCGTGTCCAATGTCACCTGGGATCAGTTTCAACAAGCATTCCGCACTGCACATGTGTCAACTGGAGCCATGAGTATGAAGAAGCGTGAGTTCCGCAACTTACGCCATGGAAATCGTACTGTGGCGCATTACTTGGAGGAGTTCAGCAAGTTAGCACGCTACGCCCCATATGACGTGGCCACAGATGCGCGAAGCAGGACAAGTTTCTTGAGGCGCCAAATGATGAGCTGAGTATGCAGTTGATGGTGGCAACATTCGCCAACTACCAGGAGCTATTAGACAGGCCTCTTATGATTGAAGGCAAGCAACAACAGATAGAGAACCGCAAACAGAAGTATGGACAGGAGAAGTACAACTCCGAAGCTCAGCAGAAGCCTCATTTTACCCCGAACTCGGGAGGACATACCCATCATAACCATGGAGGTCATACTCACAATGGAGGAAGTTGACACAACCACAGTGGCCCTAAAAAAGGTAATGGGAATGGAGGAAGCACCAGTCATAACCGTTTCAACCCCACTACACCCGCCAAGAAGGATCTAAGTCACATTACTTGTTTCAAGTGCGGGAAGACTGGACACTATGTCACCGAGTGTCCCAAAGCAATGAATGGAAATGGCAATGGAACCTCACGGAAGAAGCCAAATCCTTTCACTAGAGCTCAGGTGAACCACATCAACATGGAGGAAGTTCAAGAGCAGCCTGACGGAATGATCTGTAAGTTTTTGATTAAGTCATTTACCACCCTTGTTCTTTTTGACACTGGTGCATCACATTCATATATATCAAGGGGATTTTTGGACAAGTTTAAATTGCCAACGTTAGCCCTTAGGTCACCCATGTTAGTAAGCTCACCAAGAGCGGAGTATATGGCCAGCCGATGGTGTGATCGGTTGCCGTTAACCATTGGTAGGCATGTTTTCCCCTCAGCCTAATAATTTTGGAGTCACAAGGATTGGATATAATACTAGGCATGGATTGGCTATCGAAGTATGGAGGAAACATCAATTGTGCTAGTAAGTCGATACTTCCCACCACCCTAGAGGGGAAATGATCACGTATGTATCTAGGCATGCGCCAAGGAGGACTCAACTAAATTCACTTTCGGGAGTTTTTCAGGAGGAAGTGCCAGTTGTGAAGGATTATCCTGACGTATTCCCGGAGGAACTACCAAGCATGCCACCAGATCGAGATATAGAATTTTTGATAGAGTTGTTACCAGGCATGGGACCAATATTGAAGTGACCGTATCGGATGCCCGCAAATGATCTGGAGGAGATTAAGAAGCAGATTAAGGACTTATTGGAGAAAGGTTATATCTAACCAAGCTCGTCACCATGGGGAGCCCCAGTGCTCTTAGTTGAGAAGAAGGATGGATCTTTGAGGGTGCTTGTGGATTATCGTGCACTGAATGAGGTGACAATCAAGAACAAACACGCACTACTGATGATCAATGACTTGTTTGACTAGCTGCAGGGAGCTAAAGTATTCTCCAAGTTCGATCTTCGATCAGGATACCACCAGCTGAAGATCTGAGAACATGATATACCTAGGACAACTTTTACCACAAGGTACGGGCTATATGAGTACACTGTCATGTCTTTTGGTTTCACTAATGCCCCTGCCTACTTTATGAGTATGATGAATAAGGTGTTCATGGAGTTCTTGGATAAGTTTGTTGTGGTGTTAATTGATGATATATTATTATACTTGAAGAATGAAGAAGAACATAAGGAACATTTGTGTTTGGTTCTTGAGAAGCTCAGGGAACATCAGCTATATGCCAAGTTCAGCAAATGTGAGTTTTGGTTGAAAGAAGTTGGATTTCTCGGGCATGTTATATCTGGAGAAGGTATAGCAGTAGACCCTTCCAAAGTTCAGTCTGTCACTGAGTGGTTGGCACCCACCTCAGTTGGAGAGATATGCAGTTTTCTTGGACTCGCAGGATATTATCGGAGATTCATTGAGAAATTTCCAAGATTGCGAAGCCCATGACAGAGTTATTGAAGAAGGACACCAAGTTTAAATGGACCGAGGAATGTGAGGCCAGTTTTCTGGAGTTGAAGAAGCGTTTAGTTATAGCTCCAGTGCTAATTCTTCCGGATATACGCAAGGATTTCCAAGTGTATTGCGATGCTTCTCGCCAGCGACTTGGAGGTGTACTTATGCAAGACGGAAGAGTTGTTTCATGTGCCTCACATCAGCTTCGACCTCATGAGTTGAATTATGCCACACATGATTTGGAGTTAGCAGCCGTAGTGCACGCGCTCAAGACCTGGACACATTTTCTTATTGGAAACCGTTGTGATGTATACACGGATCAGAAGAGTTTGAAGTACATCATCACGCAGAAGGAGTTGAATCTCAGGCAAAGGATATGGTTGGAGCTCATAAAGGATTATTATATGAAGCTGCAATATCATCCAGGAAAGGCCAATGTTGTAGCAGACGCTTTGAGCCGCAAGAGTTATGTAAATACTCTCATGACCAGAGGATTACCGCAAGAGATAGCCAACAATCTCAGAGACCTTCGTATGGAGATAGTTCCGAGAGGTTTTGTTGCAGCGTTGGAAGTTCAGTCCACGTTGTTGGGAAAGATTCAGGAAGCCCAAAAGAGTGATAAGGAGATTGCGGAGGTAAAGGAAAAGATGAGTAAAGGAAAAGCCAAAGGTTTTCATGAGGATGAGCACAAAACTTTATGGTTTGAGGACCGTATTTATGTGCCCAATGATTCAGAGATTAGGAAGTTAATACTTCAGGAAGCCCATGACTCGCCATACTCAATTCACCCAGGAAACACCAAGATGTATTTGGATTTGAAGGAACATTTCTGGTGGACATGTATGAAGAAGGATATTGCCAAGTATGTAGCCGTGTGTGACGTATGTCAGAGAGTTAAGGCAGAACACCAGAAGCCAGCAGGATTACTTCTGCCTATGTCAATTCCCGAATGGAAGTGGGATAAGCTTGGCATGGATTTCATCACCGGATTACCCAGGACACGATCAGGTTACAATTATATCTGGGTAGTAGTAGATCGCTTGACCAAAGTGGCTCACTTTATCCCCATGAAAACCACTTATACGAGCGCGAAGTTGGCCAAGATATATATGACCAGGATCGTATGTCTGCATGGAGTTCCGAGGACCATCGTATCAGATAGAGGAACACAATTTACCTTGATGTTTTGGAATCAATTACACCAGACTTTTGGTACCAGGCTAGAGTTCAGTACAGCCTTTCATCCATAGACAGATGAACAGACCGAGAGAGCCAATCAGAGTTTGGAGGACATGTTGAGAGCTTGTGCGCTAGATTATGGATCTAGTTGGGATGATAATTTTACTTATGCATAGTTCTCATATAACAACAGTTACCAGGCTAGTTTGAAGATGGCCCCTTTCGAAGCTTTGTATGGAAGGAGGTGCAGGACACCATTGATGTGGGATGAAGTTGGAGACCGTCAATTGTTCGGACCAGATTTAATCAAAGAGTCCATAGAGAAGGTTAAGTTGATTCGTGATAGACTGAAGGTAGCTCAGTCTAGGCAGAAGAGTTATGCTGATACTAAACGCAAGGATGTAGCTTATGAAATCAGAGACAGAGCATGTCTTCGTGTGTCACCACTTCAAGGAGTTAAACGATTTGGAGTGAAAGGAAAGTTAGCCCCAATATTTTTAGGACCATACCGAGTTTTGGAACGTATGGGAGAAGTGGCCAACAAGTTGGAGTTACCCGAAGGTTTGTCAGGAGTTCACGATGTGTTTCACATTTCCCAGTTGAAGAAGTGCCATGCAGAGATGGTCGATATTCCTCTGAGAGATACAGTGCCCCTGGAAGCAATTCAATTGGAGAGTGACCTAACCTACAAGGAGAAACCCGTCAAGATTCTCGAGTTTGCTAGCCGAGTTACACACAGCAAGGTCATCAAGTTTTGCAAAGTTAAATGGAGTGAACATACCAAGGAAGAAGTGATCTACGAGTGAGAAGAAGACCTATGGAAAGACCATCCACACCTATTTTCTAGCCAACCCAAATCTCGAGGGCGAGATTCATCTTAAGGGGGTAGGTTTGTAACATTCCAATTTTCAATTTGGATGTTAATCATTAGGTCATCTCATGCATCCATGCTCTTTGCATTTTGAATTTGGTTTATTTGGACATTTGATCCTAGAGACCATAAGCAACTCAAGGACCATGTGAGAGAGTTGGACGTTTTCATAAAATCTCCACTTTTGAATTTTTCAAAAGTTGGTAAATTGGATCAAAGTTATTTTTATACAAAATTATTTTTCCAATTATTTCAAAATAAATAAAATAATGAGAGAAGATAATACAACTTCTTCAAAAAAGAGGAAATAATGGAAATTTAATTTTGAATAAAAATGTATATTTATTTGAATTTTATTTGAGATTTTATTCGGTTAATTTAAGAAAAAAATTGCATTTTCAAAAACTGTATTTTAGCCCAGAAAAATGTTCACGTGGTCCTAAATATTAGGAGAGGACCATGAAAATTATTTTTGTGATTTTAGAATTCTTTATTTATTTTATTTTGGATTTTTCTCTGCGGAGGAATTATTTTATTTCAAAAAAAAATCGCGCGCTGACTGGGCCGGCACAGCCGAGCCAGGCCAAGGCCCAACTCGCCGCCGCCGCCTTCCCCGAGTGCGAGAGACCGGCTCCCGCACGGACGCGCCGCTGCTGGAGTCCCGGTCGGACTCCACCTCCGCCTCGACACCTTCCACAAGCCGGTCCTTCCCCCCTCTTCAAATAGCCGCCCCGCCGCCCCCACTCCTCCTCAAGCCACCGCCCCGCCGCCCCATGCCGACCGCACCGCCACCGCCAAACACCGCTGCCGCCGCTTGCGCTCGTCGCAGCCGCGCCGCACCGCCCGCGCCGCTGCCCCGCGCGGCCGCCCCGCTGCCACCGCCTCATCAGTGAACGCCGCCGCCGCCGGTTTTTCTTTCCTCGAACTGGTAAAAACCGATCGGTTCCTACAGGTTTTTTTTGGTTTTTAGATTAGATCGTTTTTTATTTTATTAGGTTATTTAGTGAACATTCATCCAATTAGTTCTTTTAATGAATGAATTCGTTCGTTAGTTTCAGTTAGCGAACGTTCGTTCGTCAGATTTTTCCTTTTAGTTTAATTTCCGGCGAGGCACCTATCCGTGAATAGTTTTCTTACATATTAGTCCTGAGCTTCAAACCTTCACTACTTTTTGCTCGTCTATCCAAATCCAGTGAAACCAATGCCAAAATATTCTTCTAGTTCCCCTCTTTCTAGATAAACAACTTGAACATGGTTTTCAAAATTTTAAAATTTGGTTTCAAGCAGATTTAATTCGAACTTCTTTTGATCATAGTTTGAGATTCATTACTCCGATTCGATTGATTCTTTTTTAAAATCGTAGCTCTTCACTTGAACTTTCTGTTTAGATCTTTTCTTTTGGTTTTACCTTTGCATCTTATGCTTGAGTGTTTATGTGTGCTATTGTTTGTTCACGATAGAGTATCCGGAGTGCGAGGCTTGCTACTACGAATCTCTAGGGTTTTCCGATCGTCAGCAAGGCAAGTAACACTTTGATCATATCCCTTTATTACCCAGTTTTTATGCATTATTTTCAACCCTCAAACATTGCATGAGTAGGATTTGATAACATGCGGGAATTTGGGAAGTAGTTGATGAGGTAGGAACCCATTGTCTTATATTCAAACCCTGGGTGTTACTATGTTATGATTCATTACTTTGTTATGCTCGTAGACGTGGATTGGTATGTGAGATTCATGAAAGTTGTGAGAGTTATTTATCACTAAGGGAAACTTAACATGGCTAGTTTAATACACATCTGGGTGGATTGGTTGCGGGCACCTGGAGCAATCCAGTGTTGTCCTAGGATATCCCGGAACACCCCTGTGATCATCCTATGGTTTGCCACCAAGGCTCAAAGGGATCATAAGATTATTCATGCTAGAAACTTCCGTGTGCAGCCAAAAGCCATTATTGGCTCTAGCATAGTTGAGTATGTTGTGTGACCTCTTTTAGTGGTAGGCTAGAAGATGTAGGGGATGTAGGTGGTACTGTCTACCCAGAGTAAAGAGTTAATGCTTCAGAATGACTATGTCTCGATCTTCCGATCATGGATGTGGTCGAGTCTTATGGGGAAAGTGCACAAACCTCTACACAGTGTATAAACTAATCATGGTTAGTCGTTTCCCTGGTTATGGACAGCTTGAGTATCTGGTACTTGAATTATTGATTTGATCTCATCACTTTGCTTAATGAAATTGTTGGGTTATAATTATTATTTTGGGATTGAGTTGGAGGAATCTTCTCAATAATGTCATCAAATTTGTAGTTAAATAAAACATATTCCTGTGTTGTAGGAAAAAATTAGCTTTATGAAAATGATAACTGTAGAGCCTCCACCAGCCAAATATGCATGTAGTGATAGTTGTTATTTGTTCATTGCTCTATGGTGTTATCTTGCCAGCATATTCCATGTGCTGACCTACACGGCTACAACGTATCATGTTTTGCAGAATTTTCAGACGAGGAGTAAGGTGCGATAGGTCGTTGTCATGCACTCAGTATTGTTGTTGAGTTGGATGGACTCATTTATCTTCGATGCTTATGTAGTTATCTTATTTAGATGGCCTTCAACCATATTATTGTAATAAGTACTCTTTATGAGACACTCATTGTAATAAGTGTGTGATTGAACTCTGCAATAAATCCTCGAGTACTGTGTGTCAGCAATATGGATCTAGGGATGACACTTAAGCACAGAGACTTCGATCCATTCAGGTCGGGTCGCTACATCAACGTTGTCAACAAACGACAACATCGGAAGAGGGATGTACATGGAGAGGTTGGTAGTTGAGACCCACACGGTTCATGGCCGCACGCAAGCAAGTACCTCCTTATTACACTAAAAAGAATGAAAACCCCCGTTGATAGCTCGGACCCACCACCTATATCTTCGCACGCAAGGAAGTGCCTCATTATTACCCACAAAAAATAAATACTCCCCCTACTAGCTGGGACCCACCATAGTGGGAGGCTGACTTGTGGGCCTACTAAGTTGACGCGAACGGAGGGCTTTGTCAACTTAGTCAACAAACGATTCTATCACCAGTGACCGTTGGATTGCTAACATCAAACGGTCGTCCTGCTTCTTAAACCTCTGATTTTCTTGCTCCAGCCGTCTAAACCATTGTGTGATCTTGCCTCCCGTGGACGACTGTGCTGCCGCGAGGCCTCACCGCCCCCTACTACTCCCAGCGCTTGCCAAGCCCTGCGGTGACGGCAGCCGCACACCGCAGCCGAACTAGTGAACCCTCGTACTCCTCTCCGCGTGAGCATCCACTGCCAAGTCTTCCCCGGCTCCATGTCGTCCCCTTCCTAGGCCTCGCCGTCGTCCATCGCCCTGGTGCTCTCGGCATGGCATGCTCAACGTGGTCAAGGAACGACTTCCATTGGAAGAGTGCTGTACGTGGAGAGGCTGATAGCTGGGTCCACGGCAGCAGCAAGGAAGTGCCTCCTTATTACGCGCAAAAAAAAATTTCCTCCACCTAACAGCAGGGTCCCTCCGTACGGGCCATCGTATTTCGTGAAAAATGTCCCCCCTGACTGCTGCAACCCACCTGCTTGAAGCACACGTAGCGTTGTCATTCTGGTCGCGAACACCACGTATTTCGTTGCCTCCCGATGAACACGACGCATTTTGTTGCCTCCCTATGAACACGACGATGACGCAGTTTCTCCATTCAGAACCAGCCATGTACACGAGCCCTGGCTGTACGTATGCACGAGTAGGTGTTTGAGGCCCCGCCCATATGTAAGTACGTGGCCGTATTTACTTTCTTGCACCCTAGCCACTTTACGTACATGTACATGCTACGTTTGCACCTCTACTACGACACGTGCGCGCCTCTACTAACACAGGGTCCTGTTCGTCCAATCCCCCATCGGGAACTGTTCATCCCCCCCCCCCCAACAACACTCACTATTCATCAAGGGAAGAATGCAGTAGGGTTTTATTGGCTTCAGTTAGCAGCAGTAGCGAAGGAATCACTCGGGTTCAGTTAATAGCAAGGGATCAATCGCTCGGGTTCAGTAATGTAGATAGTGCAATCGCTCGGGTTCAGTTAGAGCCCAACGCCTCGCTCGGGTTCAGTTAGAGCGCAACGCCTCGCACACACGCACGTACGTACGAGAGAATTGAACACAAACGAAGTACGTGAAGTTGCAGCTATGGCGAACTTTAATCTAAACAAAACCCAAAGTCTAAACAATGCCCTAAGGGCTGTATATATGGAGGAGAGAGAGGGGGGAATTTCATGGCCCTTGGAGGAGGGGTCCAAAACCAACCCTAACTCTTGTTTCCCCACACATACAGACTCTAAAAATAGCCTATAATCAAGTATTTCGAAATTGCATGGGCCTGGCCCAAAAATAAGGTGAAGCAGCACCTAGGATAGCCTCTGGAAAAAATTTATGAAGTGGCATCTTGTATATTTCGTCCACGGCTTCATGCACTCATTATGGTGGCTTCAAAGTCCTGGAATCATCTCTTGTAACTCCGTTCTTGTTCCCCTTGCGCACGCCATCATCTCCATGCTTGAACTTGCTCCAAGGTTCATCTTTCTTGTCCAAGCTAGGCCCTTCATTTTTAAGCAAAACAAATGTATCCAATTTAGGCAACATCATATTCTCATGAACATTACAATCGTTACCAAGAAACAAAAGTACCTGGTAATTTAATTGGCGTGCGCGAGCTCTAGTAATTTGTCCATTATGTATAGCAGCAAGGGTTGTGGGTGTAACAATTGTATTGATGTCCTCATCAATATGACTACCATATCGAGCAAAGGCCTCGAACCCAGAAGCCAAAGCCCAGATTGCCAAGGCTTCCCAGTGCTGCTACCATTCAGGGATCATTCAGTGTCCTTAGCTTCAACGGGCACAATACATTCTTTGATGGTGCCAAGAAACCCTACAAGAAGCCCAAGATATCGTCTGACAGGTTCTGGAGTCATCAGCAACGAAGCTACTACTCATGCATCTTGTATAACCAGTACTGGATCTTCCCTCATAAGTTCCTGTGTTGTGATGCCATTGCTGGACTACCGTGCCTTGAAGAAGTTCTTGGCTGCTTTCGTGAAGTTGGCCTGCTCCCATTTGTCGTTGACAAGGAGCACTGGAGTGAGGAAGTCTTGCTGCAATTCTATGCAACTCTTCACATCTCAGTCTACAATAGCGATCCGAAGACATGGGTCCTTGAGTGGATGTCAGGTGATGTTCCTGATGAAGCCAAAGCTCAAGACATCATCGACCTTACTTGCTTGCCCACTCCTGGTGATCTCTATGAACCAAGTTGTCAGTGCTTTGACCAAGAAATGGGAAGCATCTTCCAGAAGCCAGAGCCCAACATGAGCCAAATGCTCGGCATGATGAAGCCATTGCCTATCGATGCTGAATACCCCAAGAAATTCTTTGCCAATGTCCTCGAGTACCTGCCCCACACCATCTATCACATACTAGGGCATACTCTATGGCCAATCAAGGGCCATTCTCCTCATGCCAAGATTGAAGGCACTATGAAGACATTGGTCTTCTACATTCTGAATGGCATCAGGTTCAATACTCAAGACTTCTTCATCCATCCATTGGCAGCTTCAGGCATCGATCTATTTGGTCTCAACTTCTATGCACCATGGGTAATGGGGCTGATTAAGCTTCACTCCACCATCAATTATCAAGCTTCAGCGCGCAACCATGTTGTCTTTCTGCCTGAAGTCGATATGTCCCATGAAGCTGAAGGAAATATGCCCTAGAGGCAATAATAAAGTTGTTATTTATATTTCCTTATATCATGATAAATATTTATTATTCATGCTAGAATTGTATTAACTGGAAACTTAGTACATGTGTGAATACATAGACAAAACAGAGTGTCCCAAGTATGCCTCTACTTGACTAGCTCGTTAATCAAAGATGGTTAAGTTTCCTGACCATAGACATTTGTTGTCATTTGATGAACGGGATCACATCATTAGAGAATGATGTGATGGACAAGACCCATCCGTTAGCTTAGCATTATGATCATTTAGTTTATTGCTATTGCTTTCTCCATAACTTATACATGTTCCGATGACTATGAGATTATGCAACTCCCGAATAGCGAGGAACACTTAGTGTGCTATCAAACATCACAACATAACTGGGTGACTATAAAGATGCTCTACATGTGTCTCCAATGGTGTTTGTTGAGTTGTCATAGATCGAGATTAGGATTTGTCACTCTGTGTATCGGAGAGGTATCTCTAGGCCCTATCGGTAATGCACATCACTATAAGCCTTGCAAGCAATGTGACTAATGAGTTAGTTGCGGGATGTTGCATTACGGAAAGAGTAAAGAGACTTGCTGGTAACGAGATTGAACTAGGTATTGAGATACCGACGATCGTATCTTGGGCAAGTAACATACCGATGAGAAAGGGAACAACGTATGTTGTTATGCGGTTTGACCGATAAAGATCTTCGTAGAATATGTAGGAACCAATATGAGCATCCAGGTTCCGCTATTGGTTATTGACTGGAAGTGAGTCTCGGTCATGTCTACGTAGTTCTCGAACCCGTAGGCTCCGCACGCTTAACGTTCGATGACGATCGGTATTATGAGTTTATGTGTTTTGATGTATCGAAGGTAGTTTGGAGTCCGAGATGTGATCACGAACATGATGATGAGTCTCGAAATGGTCAAGACATAAAGATAGATATATTGGAAGGCTATGTTTGGACATTTGAATGATTCTAGATGTGTTCAGGCATTTACCAGAGTACCGGGAGGTTACCGGAACCCCTCGGGGGCTTAATGGGACTACATGGGCATTAGTGGAAGAGAGAGGAGAAGGCCAAGAGGAGGGGCGCCCCCAAGCCCAATCCGAATTGGGAGGGGGGCCGGGCCCCCTTTCCTTCCTCCCCTCTCTCCCTTCCTTCCCATTCCTAGTAGGACTAGGAAAGGGGTAACCTACTCGTAGTAGGAGTAGGATTCCCCCTTGGGGGCGCGCCCAAGGTGGCCGGCCAGCCCCCTCCTCCACCCCTTTATATATGGAGGAGGGGAACCCCGTAGACACACACGTTGATTGTTTAGCCGTGTACGGTGACCCCCACCACAGAATTCCACCTCGGTCGTATCGTTGTAGTGCTTAGGCGAAGCCCTGCGTCGGTAACTTCATCATCACCGTCATCACGCCGTTGTGCTGACGAAACTCTCCCTCGGCCTCAGCTGGATCAAGAGTACAAGGGACGTCACCGAGCTGAACATGTGCAGATCGTGAAGGTGCCGTGCATTCGGTACTTGATCAGTTGGATCACGAAGACATTCGACTACATCAACCGTGTTTCATAACACTTCCGCTTTCGATCTACGAGGGTACATAGACATACTCTCCCCCTCTCGTTGCTATGCATCTCCTAGATAGATCTTGCGTGATCGTAGGAATTTTTTGAAATACTGTGTGTGTTCCCCAACAGTGGTATCAAAGCCAGGTCTATGCGTAGATGTTATATGCATGAGTAGAACACAAAGGAGTTGTGGGCACGGGTATATAATATTGCTTGCCGTCACTAGTTGATTCTTGATTCAGCGGTATTGTTGGATGAAGCGGCTCAGACCAACATTACGCGTATGCTTACGCGAGACTAGTTCTAACGACGTGCTTCGCACACAGGTGGCTAGTGGGTGTCTGTTTCTCCAACTTTAGTTGAATCGGCTTCAATGAACGCGGTTCTTTCAGAAGATCAAAAACCAATCACTATACCACATTGTCGTTTTAATGTGTAGGTAAGAATTGTTCTTGCTAGAAGCCCGTAGCAGCCACGTAAAACTTGTAACAACAAAGTAGAGGACATCTAACTTGTTTTTGCAGGGCATGTTGTGATGTGATATGGTCAAGATGTGATTATATAAATTGTTGTATCAGATGACCATGTTTTGTAACACAGTTATCGGCAACTGGCCGGAGCCATATGGTTGTCGCTTTATTGTATGAAATGCAATCGCCATGTAATTGCTTTACTTTATCACTAAGCGGTAGCGATAGTCCTAGAAGCAATAGTTGGCGAGACAAAAACGATGCTATGATGGAGATCAAGGTGTCAAGCCGGTGACGATGGTGATCATGACGGTGCTTTGGAGATGGAGATCAAAGGCACAAGATGATGATGGCCATATCATATCACCTATATTGATTGCATGTGATGTTTATCCTTTATGCATCTTATTTTGCTTAGTACGGAGGTAGCATTATAAGATGATCTCTCACAAAATTTCAATGTACAAGTGTTCTCCCTAAGTACGCACCGTTGCGACAGTTTGTCGTGTCGAGACACCACATGATGATCGGGTGTGATAAGCTCTACGTTCACATACAATGGGTGCAAGCGAGTTTTGCACACGCAGAATACTCAGGTTGAACTTGACGAGCCAAGCATATGCAGATATGGCCACAGAACACTGAGACCGAAAGGTCGAGCGCGAATCATATAGAAGATATGATCAACACAGTGATGTTCACCATTGAAAACTACTCCATCTCATGTGATGATCGGACATGGTTTAGTTGATATGGATTACGTGATCACTTAGATGATTAGAGGGATGTCTATCTAAGTGGGAGTTCTTATGTAATATAATTAATTGAACTTAAATTTATCATGAACTTAGTCCTGATAGTATTTGCATATCTATGTTGAAGATCAATTGCTCGCGTATAGCTTCCCCGTTTTATTTATGATATGTTCCTGTTGAAAGATGTTAGTAGCAATGACGCGGACTAGGTCCGTGATCTGAGGATTATTCTCATTGCTACATAGAAGAATTATGTCCTTGATGCACCGCTAGGTCACAGACCTTTTCCAGGAGCAGATGCAAACATTATGAACGTTTGACATGATCGGTATGACGAATACTTGATAGTTTAGTGCTCCATACTTTACGTCTTAGAACCGGGACTTCAAAAACGTTTTGAATTCCACAGAGCATATGAGATGTTCCAAAAGATTAAATTGGTATTTCAGACTCATGTCCGTGATAAGAGGTAAGAGACCTCTGACAAGTACTTTGCCTACAAGATGGAGGAGAATAGCTCAGCTAGTGAGCATGTGCTCAGAATGTCTAAGTACTACAATCACTTGAATCAAGTGGGAGTTAATCTTCCAGATAAGATAGTGGTTGACAGAGTTCTCTAGTCACTATCACCAAGTTACTAGAACTTCATGATGAACTATAATATGAAAGGGATAACATAAACGATTCCCAAGCTCTTCGCGATGCTGAAATTAGCGAAGGTAGAAATCAAGAAAAAGCATCAAGTGTTGATGGTTGACAAGACCAATAGTTTCAAGTAAAAGGGCAAGGTAAAGAAAGGGAACTTCAAGAACAATGGCAAGCAAGTTGCCAATCCCGTGAAAAATCCCAAAGCTAGACCTAAGCCTAAACTGTGTGCCTCTACTGCAAAGGGAATGGTCACTGGAAGTGGAACTACCCTAGATACTTGGCGGATAAGAAGGATGGCAATGTGAAGAAAGCTATATTTGATATACATGTTATTGATGTGTACTTTACTAGTGTTTATAGAAACCCCTCAGTATTTGATACTGCTTCAGTTGCTAAGAGTAGTAACTCGAAACGGGAGTTGCAAAATAAACAGAGAATAGTTAAGGGCGAGGTGATGATGTGAGTTGGAAGTGATTCCAAGGTTGATAAGGTCACCATCGCACACTCCCTTTACCTTCGGGATTAGTGTTGAACCTAAAATAAATGTTATTTGGTGTTTGTGTTGAGCATAAATATATTTGGATCATGTTTGTTGCAATACGGTTATTCAATTTAGTCAAAGAATAATTGTTGTTCTATTTACATGAATAAAACCTTCAATGGTCACACACTCAATATAAATGGTTTATTGAATCTCGATCGTAGTGATACACATATTCATAATATTGAAGCTAGAAGATGCAAAGTTAATAATGATAGTGCAACTTATATGTGGCACTGCCATTTATGTCATATTGGTGTAAAGAGCATGAAGAAACTCCATGTTGATGGACTTTTGGAATCACTTGATTATGAATCACTTGATGCTTGCGAACCATGCCTCATGGGCAAGATGACTAAGACTCCTTTCTTCGAAAAAATGGAGCGAGCAACAGACTTGTTGGAAATAATACATACTAATGTGTGCGGTCCAATAAGTGTTGAGGCTCGCGGCGGTATCGTTATTTTCTGACCTTCAGAGATGATTTCAGCAGATATGGGTATATCTACTTGATGAAACGTAAGTCTGCAACATTTGAAAAGTTCAAAGAATTTCAGAGTGAAGTGGAAAATCATCATAACAAGAAAATAAAGCTTCTACAATCTGATGGCGAAAACAATTATTTGAGTTACGAGTTTGGTCTTCATTTGAAACAAATGTGGAATAGTTTCGCAACTCACGCCACCGGGAACACCACAACGTAATGGTGTGTTCGAACGTCATAACCGTACTCTATTAGATATGGTGAAATATATGATGTCTCTTACCGAATTACCACTATCGTTTTGGGGTTATGCATTAGGGATAGCTGCATTCACGATAAATAGGGCACCATCTAAAAATCTGTTGAGACGACACCGTATGAACTGTGGTTTAGCAAGAAACCTAAGTTGTTATTTCTTAAAGTTTGGGGCTATGACACTTATGTGGAAAAGTTTCAACCTGATAAGCTCCAACCCAAATTGGAGAAGTGTGTCTTCATAGGATACCCAAAGGAAACTGTTGGGTACACCTTCTATCATAGATCTGAAGGCAAGATCTTCGTTTCTAAGAGTGGATCCTTTCTAGAGAAGGAGTTTATCTCGAAAGAAGTGAGTAGGAGGAAAGTAGAACTTGATGAGGTAATTGTACCTCCTCCCGAATTGGAAAGTAGTTTATCACAGAAATTAGTTTCAGTGATGCCTACACCAATTAGTGTGGAAGTTAATGATGATGATCATGAAACTTCGGATCAAGTTACTACCGAACCTTGTAGGTCAACTAGAGTATGTTCTGCACCAGAGTGATACGGTAATACTATTCTGGAGGTCATGTTACTTGACCATGACAAACCTATGAACTATGAGGAAGCGATGATGAGCCCATATTCCGTAAAATGGCTTGAGGCCATGAAATCTGAGATGGGATCCATGTATGAGAACAAAGTGTGGACTTTAGTTGACTTGCCCAATGATCAGCAAGCCATTGAGAATAAATGGATCTTCAAGAGGAAGACAGACGCTGATAGTAGTATTACTATATACAAAGCACGAATTGTCGCAAAAGGTTTTCGACAAGTTCAATATGTTCACTACGATGAGATTTTCTCACTCGTAGCGATGCTTAGGTCTGTCCGAATCATGTTAGCAATTGCCACATTTTATGAAATCTAGCAAATGGATGTCAAAATTGCATTCCTTAATGGATTTCTTAAAGAAGAATTGTATATGATGCAACAAGAAGGCTTTGTCAATCCTAAAGGTGCTAACAAAGTGTGCAAGCTCCAGCGATCCAACTATGGACTGGTGCAAGCATCTCGAAGTTGGAATATATGCTCTGATAAAGTGACCAAAGCATATGGTTTTATACAGACTTGTAGTGTAGCCTGTATTTACAGGAAAGTGAGTGGGAGCACTACAGCCTTTTTGATAAGTATATGTGAATGACATATTGTTGATCGGAAATGATGTAGAATTTTCTGGAAAGCATAAAGGAGTGTTTGAAAGGAGTTTTTCAAAGAAAGACCTTGGTGAAGCTGCTTACATATTGAGCATCAAGATCTATAGAGATAAATAAAGTCGCTTGAGAAATTTTTCAATGAGTACATACATTGACAAGTTTTTGAAATAGTTCAAAATGGAATAGTCAAAGAAGGAGTTCTTGCCTGTGTTGCAAGGTGTGAAGTTGAGTAAAGACTCAAAACCCGACCACAGCAGAAAATAGAAAGAGAATGAAAAGTCATTCCCTATGCCTCAGTCATAGGTTCTATAAAGTATGCTATGCTGTGTACCAGATCTATTGTGTACCTCACCATGAGTTTGGCAAGAGGGTACAATAGTGATCCAGGAGTGGATCACTAAACAGCGGTCAAAATTATCCTTAGTGGAATAAGGAAATGTTTCTCGGTTATGGAGGTGACAAAGAGTTCGTCATAAAGAGTTACGTCGATGCAAGCTTTGACACCGATCTGTATGACTCTAAGTCTCGATCTAGATACATATTAAAAGTGGGAGTGATTAGCTAGAGTAGCTCCGTGCAGAGCATTGTAGACATAGAAAATCTGCAAAATACATACAACTCTCAATGTGGCAGACCCGTTGACTAAACTTCTCTCACAAGCAAAACATGATCACTCTTTGGGTGTTAATCACATAGCAATGTGAACTAGATTATTGACTCTAGTAAACCCTTTGGGTATTAGTCACATGGAGATGTGAACTAATCACATAAAGATGTGAACTATTGGTGTTAAATCACATGGCGAAGTGAACTAGATTATTGACTCTAGTGCAAGTGGGAGACTGAAGGAAATATGCCCTAGATGCAATAATAAAGTTATTATTTATATTTCCTTATATCGTGATAAATGTTTATTATTCATGCTAGAATTGTATTAACTGGAAACTTAGTACATGTGTGAATACATAGACAAAACAGAGTGTCCCTTGTATGCCTCTACTTGACTAGTTCGTTAATCAAAGATGGTTAAGTTTACTGACCATAGACATGTGTTGTCATTTGATGAACGGGATCACATCATTAGAGAATGATGTGATGGACAAGACCCATCTGTTATCTTAGCATTATGATTGTTTAGTTTATTGCTATTGCTTTCTCCATAACTTGTACATGTTCCTATGACTATGATATTATGCAACTCCCAAATACTGGCGGAACACTTAGTGTGCTATCAAACGTCACAACGTAACTGGGTGACTATAAAGATGCTCTACATGTGTCTCCAATGGTGTTTGTTGAGTTGGCATCGATTGAGATAAGGATTTGTCACTCTGTGTATCGGAGAGGTATCTCTGGGCCCTCTCGGTAATGCACATCACTATAAGCCTTGCAAGCAATGTGACTAATTAGTTAGTTGCGGGATTTTGCATTACGGAATGAGTAAAGAGACTTGCTAGTAACGAGATTGAAATAGGTATTCAGATACCGATGATCAAATCTCGGGCAAGTAACATATCGATGACAAAGGGAACAACGTATGTTGTTTTGCGGTTTGACCGATAAAGATCTTCGTAGAATAAGTAGGAACCAATATGAGCATCCAGGTTCTGCTATTGGTTATTGACCGGAAGTGAGTCTCGATCATGTCTACATAATTCTCGAACCCATAGGGTCCGTGTCGGGGAAGCCAGGCAAAGCGTGTTTGCTCTCTGGCTGGGTTAAGCATCATTTTGTAGACCCAGAGATTATCAAACGTCTCCTTCAAATCATCAATTAGGGTGTCCTTCTTTCTCGATTTTACCACGTTGTCATCCACATAAGCATGAACATTATGCCTGATCTGATTATGGAGGCAATTTTGTACACACCGCTGAAAAGTCACATGGGCAATCTTGAGCCCAAAAGGCATAGACACATAGCAGAAGGCTCCAAACGAGTAATGAAAGCTGTTTTCTCCTGGTCTTTAACTGCCATCTTGATCTGATGATAACCGGAATAAGCATCCAAAAAACTCAAACGCTCACAACCTGCCGTAGCATCAATGATTGGATCAATACGAGGGAGAGCAAATGGATCAGCCGGACAAGCCTTGATTAAGTCCGTGTAATCCACACACATTCGCCAAGTGCCGTTCTTCTTAAGCACCAGCATCGGGTTAGCCAACCACCCAGGATGGAAAACTTCAATGATAAACCCGGCCGCTAAGAGCCGGGCCACATCCTCACCAATGGCCTTCCGCCTCTCCTTGTTAAATCGGCGAAGAAATTGCTTGACCGACTTAAACTTTGGATCAATATTAAGAGTGTGCTCAGCGAGTCCCCTCGGTACACCTGGCATGTCTGAAGGATTCCATGCAAAGATGTCCCGGTTCTCATGGATGAACTCGATGTGCGCACTTTCCTATTTTGGATCTTGATTAGCGCTGATGCTGAACTGCTTAGATGAGTTCCCAGGGACAAAGTCAACCAATTTAGTATCATCTGCCGAGTTAAACTTTAACAAAGGATCATGCTGTGTGGTTGGCTTTTTCAAGGACATCATGTCTGCCAGGTCGACATTATCCTTGTAAAATTTCAACTCCTCCGTTGCACAAACCGATTCAGCATAAGCCGCATCACCTTCTTCACACTCCAGGGCCACCTTGCGACTCCCATGCACTGTGATGGTGCCCTTGTTACCCGACATTTTAAGATGCAAGTAAACATAACACGGCCTCGCCATGAACATAGCATAAGCCGGCCGCCCAAACAAAGCATGATAAGGGCTCTTGATCTTGACCACCTCGAAGGTTAAAGTCATAGACCGGGAATCATACTCACCTCCAAAGGCAACTTCTAAAGATATCTTACCCACCGGGTAGGCTGACTTACCCGGTACCACACCATGGAAAACAGTGTTTGACGGTTTGAGATTCTTATCAGTCAGTCCGATGCGGCGGAAGGTCTCATAATAAAGTATGTTAATGTTGTTGCCTCCATCCTTGAGTACCTTAGTAAATTTATAGCCCCCAACCTGAGGCGCCATCACTAGAGCCAAATGACCTGGATTATCAACCTGGGGCGGATGATCCTCACGACTCCACACAATAGGCTGCTCCGACCACCTCAAATAACGTGGCACCGCCGGCTCAACAGCATTCACTACCCTCTTATGCAACTTATGATCCCGCTTACACAGACTAGTGGTAAAGACGTGGTACTGCCCACTATTCAATTGCTTCGGGTTGCTCTGATAACCGGACTTCTGCTGTTGATTGCCCTGATTATTCTGCTAGTTGCAACCACCTTGGTTGCCTTGGCCGTGAAACCCGGAATTTGAGCCGCCGCCTCCACGACCCGAACCATGAGAGCCGGACCCTAAACCGCCGTTCAGACCACTGTTGTGCTGGATGGAGTCCCTAAAGCTTCTCATTATGATGCAATCCTTCCATAGATGAGTAGCTGGCCTCTGATCTGTTTCGTGTTTTGGACATGGCTGATTTAACGCTGCATCAAGATAAAACCTAGTCCCTTGAGCCGGCTGTCCGTTATGACGCTAGTTATCACTGCGTGCACCGGTGTTAGCCACAAAATCATCAGCCGTGCACTTACCATTGCTGCCCTTATTGGCAGGGTGGTACTGCTGCCCATTCATGCCGTTACCCTTCTTCCCCTTTCCCGATCTTTCATCCTCAGAGTCGGGGTCCTTGGTACCATCAGAGTCGGCATACTGAACAAGAGCCGCCATAAGCTCCCCCATGTCGTTGCAATGACGCTTAAGCCACCCAAGCTTCTCCTTGAGTGGAACAAAACGGAAATTTTTCTCCAACATCAGAACCGTTGAGCCGACGTTGATGTTATCTGAAGAATGTATGATAGTTGAAACCCGGCGTACCCAGCTGGTTGTTGACTCGCCCTCAACTTGAACACAAGAAACCAAATCCACAATCGGCATATTCTACTTGCATGTGTCTTTGAAATTCTGGATAAACCGGGCCTTCAGCTCCACCCATGACCCGATGGAGTTAGCCGGCAGCCCCTTCAACCAGGTACGAGCCGTCCCCTCTAACATCATGGTGAAGTACTTAGCGTATGCAGCCTCACTAACATCCAGCATCTCCATGGCCATCTCATAACTCTCCACCCACGCCTCAGGGGGTTGATCGGCTTTGTAATTAGGCACCTTACGAGGGCCTTTGAAGTCCATGGGCACACGCTCGTTTTGTAGAGCCACCGTTAGACACGGCACACGGAAAGCTTTAGAAGTTACACCGGCCTCAATTGAAGCTGTCAGGTAAACCGGCTTATGCTGATGAGCCACCAGCTGAGCCGCCAGCTCGGCCTCCCAACGCGCTCTGCCCTGGTCCACCAAATCTTGTGCATTGGCACCATTGCGCACTGGGTCATGCCCATGAGGTCGGTTACGGTGCTGCTCCGTACTAGAGACTGTTGGTGTGTCAATGTGCCTATTGTAGCTCCGGCTTGGACGAGGGTTGAACGGATCCGGGCACGGCTATAAGAATAAGCATGTTGCTGTACCAAAGCCGTTTGAAGAAGCTCCCTAGCCCTTCGGGTTTCAATCGTCGTCAGGGTCTCACCCTCGACTAGTAAAGCCGCCAGTCACGTCGTTGTAGCAATCATATTGTCCAAAGGGGTTGTCGGGGATATACCCCGCGGTGTAAACCGACCGGAAGTTAACCCGACTGGACTTGGCGGTTTATCTGAAGACCCCGCTGACACTTGGCGAGTTACTGGCGACCCGCCCTGACTTGGCGGTTTACAAGCAACCCACCTGGTCATTATGACTCACTAGTGATCTGGCGTGCGGGACAGACGGATGACAAGGCCCAAGGCCCAGAAGGCCGGTTCACGTTAACGGTGGGCCGGTTTAAGAGGAAGGCGGGAGGAATATTATCTTACAAGGAGTTAAGACCTGGACTTGTATCCGGTTTGTATTAGAGATAGACTAGTCCTAATCCTAATAGGACTCCACATGTAAACCGCCCCTTCAACATATATAAGGAGGGGCAGGGCTCCCCAAAAGGGAGAAGACCGACAAGTTTCACAAGTCGGACAAGTTAGGTTTAGACAATAGCTCTCAAGTTAGAGCACTCTTGTAACCGTGATCATCATCATCAATATCAATGAAGTAGGATGTAGGCTTTTACCTCCACCGTGAGGGGCCGAACCTGGGTAAAACATCGCGTCTCTCGTCCCGCTCAACCCCTCTCAAGCTACCACATAGATGCGTTGGCCTCGCGACTAAGTCCGAACACTAAGGACATCTGCCGTGACAATTCCATGACAGTTTGCGCCCACCGTGGGGCTCGCGCACGGTGGTGTTGAATTCTTGAAGGGATTTCTCCAACGGATCGAGAAGTTCACAATTTTTCTAGATGAAGAATAGCCGGTTTGAGAGGATTTGCATCAGCACCAAGTTCATCAGTCCAGATTTAAAGATTTGTGAAATTTAAGGTTCAAGAAAACTTTAGGGTTGCATGCGTGTCCGCACGTGACCTGGCGACCCGTCCGGGTCGATTTCTGCTGCGCTTTTCTACGAAGTCCCTAAGACTGATCGGAGGAAAAATTTGCTGCAGCCCCGCGTGGCCAGACAAAGAAACACAGCCACGTTTTACCATCTATGGACAAGCACCCAGGACCTGAATTACTGCTACTACTGGTACATGTCAGATCAGATCGGCGCAAAGTTCAAAACCGCTGAAACCGGCAGGATTTGATGGCTCTGTTATCTAGTTCCCGTGTGCGCCACGACACGAGTCTGGCGATCCATCGATCCAAGGACGGATCGTTTTCTGTTGCAGCCGAGACCGACTGGAGTTTTCCTACGCGCACGCCTCCAATATTGTTGTCTGATCCGGTGATTTCCGCTGTGGGACTAGAGGGCCAATCAATTTCCCCTGCCGTGGATTGTTCTGCTGGCTTCAAGTCCCGAGGCACTAGTCTACATCGCTGCTGCTACTACCTGATCAATTAGTACTACTTCTAGTTCGTGGTGATTTACACACAAAAAAAGCATATTGATTTCCCAAGTCGCTGTCACTCATCACGTCGAGCTACAAGTTCAGATTCTTTCAACTGCTACGTCCACCCAAAGCTATCAGGTGATATCCGTCTAGTCTGTTTTAATAACATAGATAATTTTTTGTGTGAATGGTTACTCTGGTATGTGGCATTGTTTCACAGGATAAATTGTTCATTACAAATGAGGCATTACACCGCGGATACGGACCACATCGGCTTACAACACTGTGGCCATCTCTCGCAACCGCCGGTTTAAAGCACCATGGCCGTCTTTTACGACCGCGCCGGCTTACAACGCGGAGGACAACTTGCTCGTCCGCACCGGTTTTCAACGCCGCGGCCAATTCATCTGTCTGCTCGCATGGCCGACTCGCCCGTAATTGATTTCAGTTTCACCATGGCAATCAACAACTCCGCGGTGGATACTTTCTGGCTAACATATCAGGTGAAATCCATCCATTATATTTTTATATTATATATTGCTTTCTTAAAAAAAGGGGCAATTACTTTGGCTTGCAAGTTTTCCAATGCAGGACAAATTGTCTATTGTAAAAAGGGATTATTATATCGCCGAGCTTTTGGATAACCCATGTCGGTTTATATCGCGATCCAATCTGCATCAACTCATCAGGACCGTGCGAATTACCCAATAAAGCGTGCACAGGCCGCCGTCCCCCGCAGTCCAGTCTACCTCAGCATACGGTCGATTTATGCGTCCGCACCGGTTTACAATGCTGCGGCCGATTCATCTATTAGAGCTGCCTCTGATGTTACGGTCGCTTTTGTCGTCCGTCTCTCGCGGCCTGGTCTACATCAACATACCGGGCCGCACTTGTCTGGATGAATTGTTTATGGACTATGAGCAAGTCACTACTTGGGAAGCCCGCCTTTCTTCCCACAAATTGGAGGCAAATTATCATCAACCGTCGTCTGCACTGGATGGTTCAATGGACATGCACACAAGTCGCTGCTACTACAGTTTGGTTAAAACTTCAAGGATCCAGTTGGAATGAACCATTGGCCGAGTTGCTGACACGGCTCATACGGGATCATTTATAACCCGCCGTAGTCACCTCAACCTTCTGTGGATTCACATCGTGCTGTCAACACCAATGATATAAAAGTTATGCCGGTTTATATCACGGTCAAATATGGAGAATCTCAAGCCAACTCCTCGAGTCACCTTGAGACTTGGGGGCTACAATGATATGACTTAGCAAACGTTGCCGGTTTTCAGTGAAGTCAAGAACCCCAATACGTTGGAGGGAAAGATAACCCGGTCCCAGATTCACATCATGCTGTCAGAAGATTTTCGGATTAGAAAGTATATGACAGTTACAAAATCCCGGCTCAATGAAGAAGTTTCGGGTCATCAGAAAAGGATTCCGGTTTACAATCCGGTACAAGGGAAATTTGTTCTCCGACAAAGCTCTGAAGCTCTCAAATCCGGTTTAAGAATTTCTGGTTCAAAAAGGAATTAGCTTCTCGCAAGTTCGAGTTTAAAGGCCGTCAGAAAATTTCCGGCTAAAAATGAAGATTCCGGTTTAAAATCCGGTTCAAGGGAAAGATGTCTCCCACAAAGCTTTGAAGGTCTCCATATCCGGTTCAAGATCCCGGTTCAAGAAGAATTTATCTCTTGCAAAAAGTTAAAAATTGCCAAAGAGGACCTGCTGCCATGATGCGCGGTTCAACCATGGGTATCCCGCCTTACTGGCCTGACATATTATTGATCACATGGGGGCTTCTGCTTCATAAAGCGGGGTCTCTGGTCTTTTACATCATGTGTGGTTACACGGAGTTGTTCTAAAGCGGCCTCCGGTTTACCCCTTGAGTTTGCTTTTTAAAAGCATTGTGTTATATCACTTGGAGGATTGGTCGTGTCCGAACCAATACCATACCTCTTGATAGGCGAGAGCCACCAGATCACTTGGGGACTTGGTCACGTCTGAACCACTCATGCCTTTTGATCGGCCTAAGGCCACAAAATCACTTGGGGGCTTGGTCGAACCCGAACCATGACCATGCCACTTGATCGGCATAAATGCCACGGTTTCATTTGGGGACCTGGCTGACTAGAACCATAGTTACACCTAACGGGAGCTTGGTCATGTTCGGCCATGGTAACACCATCTGATCAGCTCAAATAAACCTTTTATTGCAACGTTTTGTCATTGCACTTGATTTACACTTTTCTTTGAAGGGTTTTTTTTGCTTTTTATTGCGTTTTTTAAACCGACAAAGTTTTTTAACCAATCAATTGACGGAACACAGTTCACGTCAATCCAGAGACTATTTGCCCGGTTTGATCCTTGTTGTTAACATCCTCTTATGGAGTAACACGGTGTTTATCACAACCCGGCACGGTTTTATTATAAACCGGCACAATATGGAAGGAGTTATCAGTACTCAAGATTTGGGTTATCACCCTTACTACAAAAAGTTGGTAAAACCAACGATGTGATTCAATGTCACAGGTATGATATATTTCATATTTGATTATTCTTAAGTGCAGCCTTGGTTATAAACCCGGTTATATGTTGGGTATTATGACCCGTCCGGCGGTAAACCGCCAGGATACTTTAAACTTGTTGTATGCAGAAACAGGTTTGTTAAACCGGCCTGGCTTTGGACAACAAGTCGCCAGTATATATTTGGATTGCGCCATTGGAATCATGCGCTTATAAATCATTGGGTTATATTATTCAAATAGCCAAACTTGGCTGAAATTTCATTATGATGTTGAATGAATAAGGTTTTCATACCGGATTATATTATCTTGAATAGCCAACATGGCTGGATTTTTATTATTAAGGTTTTCAAAGTCGCTATAGCGCAATGTCTACTCTTTTATCAAAGGATGTGATTTATTCTACAATGGAAGGAATAGTCCCGAGTCGCTGCAGGCTTACAACCCGGCACTTGGGGGCTATATTATTCAAATTGAAATTACATGCAAGTCTCATGTCGCTGCAAGCATGCACCATGACACTTGGGGGCTAATGCAAAGTCATTTTTACTAGTCTTATTGAAGACCCGACTCATCGTATTATAATGAGACGGCCCTTGGGGGCTACCAATTGCTCCTGTCAACAATTCAAGGTACACAAGTTTTCGTCCATAATATTGAAGAATCCATTGCTCAGTTGGTAAAGCACAAAACTCTTAACCTTGTGGACATGGGTTCAAGCCCTACGATGGAAGCTACATTATAATATGTTATTTTCATTAAAGTATATATATCAAGTCCCGGTTCAGTATTATCTTACTAAGCCGACCCTTGGGGGCTACACGTTGCTGTTCAAAGTTTACAAGATTATACTTACAAAGTCCCTGCTCATTATTGCATAATGATCCGGCCCTTGGGGGCTACACTGGTTGAAGTTTTTATGAGCATCAAGTAATTACAAGTCCCAGGTTGCTGCAAGCATGACAACCCGACACTTTGGGCTACATATATGGAGTATTCAGTTTTGAGATGAACAAACCGGATTTCTTCAAGGTTGAAACACTTATTGGAGCAAGTCTTAAGTTATCACGATGTTCTCTTCTTAAGACTTGGGGGCTATAGGTATTATGCATATAAAGGAGGAATATCTTCATTTTACTAGTTTTTGAGCAAATCAGGAAGATCAATTACATAACCCGGTGTTGACAACAATTATGACCCGGTGCCATCAATATTTATAAACCGGCCATTTTGGTAATATTAAACCGGCACGTTTTACATCTTCAAACCGGCTGAATATCAGATAAGTATTTTCAGACCCACATTTCTTAAACCAGCGGAGCTGAATCAAAGGAGTTATTCTTCACAATATTTCTCGATGACAAGCCAATGTCGGCAAATTGATTATAAAGCTGGTTTGTTGACCCGGATTTCCCAGAAGGAGGAAATAACAAGGACTTAAGGATGATTAGGTACCGGTTTACAAATTTTTTTAACCCGGAGCATAACCTGTCATATTTGTTCTTGTGTTTATTTTGCAGCATAAGTTTACCATGAATAAATCCAAGCTAAACTTGGGGGCTAATGTCGGGGATATACCCCGCGGTGTAAACCGACCGGAAGTTAACCCGGCCGGACTTGGCGGTTTATCTGAAGACCCCGCTGACACTTGGCGAGTTACTGGCGACCCGCCCTGACCTGGCGGTTTACAAGCAACCCACCTGGTCATTATGACTCACTGGTAATCCAGCATGCGGGATAGAGGGATGACAAGGCCCAAGGCCCAGAAGGCCGGTTCACGTTAACGGTGGGCCGGTTTAAGAGGAAGGCAGGATGAATATTATCTGACAAGGAGTCAAGACCTAGACTTGTATCTGGTTTGTATTAGAGATAGACTAGTCCTAATTCTGATAGGACTCCACATGTAAACCGCCCCTTCAACATATATAAGGAGGGGAAGGGCTCCCCAAAAGGGAGAAGACCGACAAGTTTCACAAGTCGGACAAGTTAGGTTTAGACAATAGCTCTCAAGTTAGAGCACTCTTGTAACCGTGATCATCATCATCAATATCAATGAAGCAGGATGTAGGCTTTTACCTCCACCATGAGGGGCCGAACATGGGTAAAACATCGCGTCTCTCATCCCGCTCAACCCCTCTCAAGCTACCACATAGATGCGTTGGCCTCGCGACTAAGTCCTGACACTAAGGACATCTGCCGTGACAATTCCACGACAGGGGTGGAATAGTGACACGACGGTGTTACCACGTGTTGAGGCGGGGTGTTGTTTATATACGGAGAACTTGTCACGCGCGGCTGACCCAGCACTCCATCGCCTGGCGCTTCAGTCATTCGATTCACCACTGGCGGGTTACTGGCCCTGGCTCCAGGGGTGTTGAAGAGGTCCCTTGACTCTTAAACTGAGGGCAGACAACTCTGGTATTTTCTCCTCAAAACTTCGTTTGATGCATTCTGATCTACCGTGAGCCGCTATGAACCTGCTTCAATCTGCTGTGCTTGGGCACTTAAAATGGCCGCTCTGCAGCCATCCTGGCGTTTTCTGCTGCTAATTCTGCCTTGACTTGCGCTATCTCATAACACAACTTAGCTATTTCTGCCTTGTGCTGCTCCTGGTTGTCTGGGGTTACCTCAATCTCCATCAGAGTCGCCAGAGCATCCAACGGATCTGTTAAGACTTGGGCCGGCGGGCGCGCTTGTCGGATTTCGGGTTCCGGCAGACCCTTGAGGTTCGAACACTGGGGTGCGCATGGAGATTTCGCCTTCTACCTACCTGCACCCCTCCGCCTCGCTAAGATCTAAGCTATGGAAAGAACATCACAAGAGACACAGGGTTTATACTGGTTCGGGCCACCGTTGTGGTGTAATATCCTACTCTAGTGTGTGGTGTGGTGGATTGCCTCTTGGGCTGATGGTGATGAGGAATACAAGGAAGAATAGCCTCGCGAGGGTCTGCTCTTGGCTGGGGCGATGAACTGCTGGGAGGAGTTCAACCACCCTTCTCTCTCTCTCTGTGATGCTACTGATCCTGACTAAAGTTGGTCCTCGCCTGCCAAAGGCTCTGGTGGTGACGCTGGCTTGGGCTCCACAATGACTTCCTCCCTGCCGTTGGACTGGTCTTGGTCTTGTTGCACCGAAACGGGTGCCTTTGCTTGATGCTCTCGCCTGCGCTTGCTCCCTTTGCACCAAAGAGGAAAGGAGGACACTGCACGGGCTGGCGCCCGACTGGCACCCTTGGTCGTCATGGCTTGCGTCACGGGCACCTCGTGAGGTACCCCGCCTTGATCTCTCCGCCTCCTCGCGAGCCAGCCTGATGAGGCCGTGCCTCAGGAAGCTCCGTGTCGTCCGCCCCGCGAGGCTTGGCCCCTCACGAGGGTCTTGGGTCTGTGTTGATGAAGATGGGCCGCGCTAGGCCCCCTGTTGAGCCACGCCGCAGGCAGGCAAGTCTGGGGACCCCCGTTCCCAGAACGCCGACAGTAGCCCCTGGGCCCAAGGCGCGCCCAGACTTGGCCGTGCAGGGAGGCGGAAGGGCAAGAGCGAAGCGCCGTGGGCCCTAACAGCCTGCGGCCTTGGGCGCCGTGTGGCGGTTGACTGGACGTGGGCGCCTCAGCAACCGCGCGAGTTGATCAGGGAGCGACATCTGCCTAGGCTTTGCTTTTTGCTTTCTCCGGTTGCTTCTCAGATCCCCTTTCTTGCGCCTCTCCTTCCTTCCTCCAAAATTTCTAGATCTACTTCGACCGCGTGACCTAGGAAGCCATGGCACCTCGTCAGTCCCCGGCCGAAGCTTGGTACTCGTCTGCCCTGGACTCGCCGAACATGTCGGAGGCGAGCCTCGCCCGGTTGCGCCGGATGGCGGCGACGCAGGGCATCGACGGGGCGAAGGTGTTCAAGGCCGGCTCTGCCACCCCTGAGGGCCAAGGGAGCACCTTCTATCCGTTCTTTGTAAGCGCCATTGCTGCTGGCCTGGTGCCTCCCTTCTCCGAGTTCTTCTTCTCTGTCCTCCGCCATTATAAGCTACAGGCTCTGCATCTCCACCACAACTCCGTCCTTCTCCTGGCAATCTTCGCCTATTACTGCGAGGCTCACATAGGGGTGCAGCCCTCAGTGGCCTTGCTGCACCACTATTTCTACCTCTGGACCTCTCGCGGTCCTGCTTCCGCGCGCGCGAGCTTCATCGCGTACGGTGGCGCCATTGCCATTTCGAACCCCGGGAAAAGGATTGAGGGCTTCAGGAGCAAGTGCGTCTTGGCAGATGCTGGCCGCATCCACCCTCGGCTGATCTTGCCCACGGAGCAGCCCACGAGCTCCAGCAATTGGGGTCGAGCGGAGCTCGTGGACCCCCGCGTGAAGCTGGTGTTGGAGAAGATGGACGCGGATCTGAGGCCGACCAACATGGCGGCGGCGAAGCTGACCGGCGTGTCGCTGCTGAGGGAATTCCTGGAGCACCAGCTGGCTCCGCTTTAGCAGTACTCACTTCCAATTTGGAGGCCCCATCCGAGCCCCGCGGCCTTGGCCGACGAAGATCTGGCTGCGGTCCTCCAATCTCTGGTCGGTGGCGATGTGGCGAGGTTGGAGGGCGCTCCTACGCCCTTGTTCCTCCACGACGACTGGGAGCAGGTAGTGGAGTCCATGCCCGTATTCAAGGGGGACGGCCCCGTGCCCATGGAAACTCCCGGGGAATCGGTGGACGTGTCCTCCGACGACTCCAGCGAAGAGGAGGAAGGAGAGGAGGGGGAAAAAGGGCCTGACTCCAAGGCGACTGACGGAGAGTCGAGGGCTCCCCTCCCCCGGCGCAGGTCCTGCGCTCTCCGCCTCTTTCCAAGCAATGACGACGAGGATGATGACGAGCAGGGCGGCGAGAGCTTGCCCCCAATCCCGAAGAAGGACAGGACCAGGCTAATCTCCCGCGGGTCTGTCCCGGCCCTGAGGCGGACCGCAGACGCGCCTTCCGCTCCGAGCTTCCCAAGGTTGACCCTTCCAGCCGGCTTTCAGGCTCCAAATTTGGTCGGAGGCTGCCTGAGCTCACTGGCGACGACCCGTAAGCGCTTGATTCTTGTCTTTATTTCTTGTTCTGCTGCTGAGGCTTGACGTCCACATCTCTTGGACAGGCTGGCGCCCGCAGCAAAGAAGCCGAAGGGAGCTCCTGAGGTTGCATCTGTGGCAGCGCCTCTGCCCGCGAAGGAAGGTGACCGCGACGCACGGGCTTCTCCTGCCCGATCGTCCTCGCGAGGCCTGGCTGAGCCAGCTGGGGTGAGCTCAGCCCCCATGGCCCAAGTGACTCCCGAGGTGCCTTTGCCTGCTGCCGCCACTACAGCCGTTGGGGCGCAGCAGGCTCCGCCTCAGGATGCTGTGGTCGCGCTGCCGCCTTCTCCTCCTACTCCACCGACTGCTGTCTCTCCGACTCCTCCTACGGTTCTAGATCGTGCTGCTGGTGAGCTGGACCGGCTGCAGCAAGATCTTCTTGGCACCGACCCTCGCTTGGTGGCCGGCCGCTTCGAGCTGGCTTGAGGATGGGTTCGCTCCGACGCTTCGATTCGGGCGGCGCTGGTCCAGGCCTCGACGGCTTGCGATGAGGAGAGGCAGGCCGTCCTTGAGGCGAAGGCTGCTCGTGACGCAGCCTTGGGGGAGGTGGTCGACGTTCGTGGTCGCTACAAGGCGCTGGAGGACGAGCTGCAAGGCCTGCGGGACCAGCTCGCGAAAGAGGCCCGCCTTCACCAAGAGTAGGAAGAAGGCGTGAAGGCTCACGAGGCCGCCGTCAAGGAGAGGGAGATCAAGCTCAGGAGGCGCCGTGACCGCCTAGGCGCACTGGAGCAGGAGTTGGGGGCGAGGAAGGTCGAGCTGGACGACAAGGCCCAGGTTCTTGCTGAGGACCGCGTGCCCTTCGCGGAGATGGAGGCGAAGGCTCGCTCCTTGCTAAGGACGCTTTACGACAGCGGCCTGGAGAGCCCGCTGGCTGGCACCGATGACGGCCCCGCCAAGCTGCTTCCCTTCCTGGTTCGCACTCTTGAAGATGTCGCCCTTGGCCTTGGCCCCACGGCCGAGGCCGAGGCGCGTGTCTTGTCTTCTGCAGCACTAACGCGGGTCCTCACCCACATCTACCTTCGTGATCCTGTCTTCTGCAGCGCTGGAGCCGTGAAGGGTCGTGCGGAGGCTCTACTGGGGAAGTTCCGGGCCTTCAGCACCAAGCCGAAGCAAGGCGCTGCTGACCCCGCTGCTCCATGAGGCGAACCCACTCTGCGCTGCTCCACCGTCGACAAGTGACTCCGTTGTGGCTCCTGTCCTGCCTTTAATTCCTGCACATGTATCATGCCTCGGGGAGGCGTTTAAACATGCGTTTGGCATTGAGATAACAGTGTGGACTATAATATTTGCTTTTGAATTCCTTGAAATTTACACTTTTCCTTCCTACTTGCTTATGTTCTACGCCGGCAGAGCCCAGCCCCGTGCATACCTCAGCCGCTGTTAGCCCCGACCGGGAACCAGGACGGGACCAAGGAGTGAGGGGCTACATGACAAGTTAGGCTTCTGAGTCACGATGCTCAGGAGTCCCCCTTGGCGCACGAACAACAAGTAGGGAGGTGTGATGTGGGTGGATCTACCGTTCTACGTCTGCAGAGCCCGGCCGCGCGCATACCTCAACTGCCGTTAGCCTTTCGCAACTAAGGAGTGAGGGGCTATGTGACCAGTTAGGCTCCTGAGTCGCGATGCTTAGGAGTCCCCCTTGACGCTCAAACGGCCTTCGTACCTTGGCTCCGCTCGGGGAGAGACGCGCGACGAACCAGGCCCAGGGGGGCCTGGCTGGGTGGCGTGCGTCTGGGCGTGACCTAGGCGCAGCCCCCGTGCCGAGCCCCCTCGTGCAGCACTCCCGAGGGGAGGCGTTACGATGAGGCTAGGCACTGAGCTCTGGGCTCCCTGAGGTTGATGCGGCCCGGGGGCCACCCTCAGTTGTTTATCACCAGCACGGAGCATAGCGCTTCCGTATGTGTACGGGCATAGCCGCTCCTCGGCAGTGTCTTCAGCCAGCGCGGAGCATGGTGCTTCCACTGGTATGTGGGAGGGGGATCCCCTCTGGGAGGAGCCACCGGGGCGTGTACAGCCCCGCCCTGACACGTGGCTGGCACGGTAGGGCCTGGCGAGGTGTATCTGGGCACCCGTGAGCCAGCGCGGGACTCACGGGGCCCTACCTCTAGGCGGGTTGCGCCTGGCACTAGGCCTTATCTTGTGATGTGTCCCTGCAAATTTGGTTAGATGCCGGCACTCTACGTCCTCGGGTCCCAGCCCTCGAGCTGGTCTCAGTCGTCGCTGGTATGCCAGGTCGCGATGCCGTGGACAAGGCCAGAGGGTGAGGGCTAGAGAGCCAGTAAGAGCCCTGAGTTGCGATGCTCAGGTACCCCCCCTTTAACCTTCAAGTGGTCGGCATGGAGAAGAAGAGGTGCCGTGGACAGGCATCAAATAATCAAGCATGGTGGGTCAAATGCATAGCCGGAAATAAACGCAAAAGGGATACATGCCGCTGGGTCTGGCCCATGCGACTTGGGGATGATGCAGCCCATGGGGCGCCCCCAACAAAGTAAGCTAACAACATGAAACAAAAGGGGTACATGCGGCAGGGACGGACCCATGCGGCCTGGGAATAATGCAGCCCTGGGGGGCGCTCCCAGCTGGAAATGAAACTTGAAAGATGTCACCTGATGATGTTGAGGACGAAGGAGTGTTGGTGTAGCAGACTCGGTGGGCTGCGGAAGCCGATCCTCACGAGCCCCCAGGCCCAGGCGCCTCGGGAGGCTCCGGAGGCGCTGGTGGCTCCTCGCGGACCATCTCCATCTCCGCCAGGGCTGCGGAACGCCTGGCCTCTTGAGCCTCCATGATACCCCTCATGAGGCGCTGGTACGTGGCAGCCGCGTTCGGCAAGCCGTAAGGCATGCGAACGTAGCTATGGGGTGGACCTTCGCAGCGCCCCACTCGCGAGGGCCAGAGGCACTCCAGAGAGGCGACTCGATTGAGCCCTGGTATGTCGATGCAGATGCGCAGCCCACCATCCTCGCCTGGATGGGGAGCCACAGCTGGTAGGCGGCGGTCGCCTTTCATGACTCTTGACTCCTGTAGCTCCTGAATGGCCTTGCTGAGAAACTCCTGAGGGTCTGGATCTCCTTGCCTTACTCCTTCTTGAGGGAAACGTGCTTTGAAACACGCATCCATGTGGTGCCCAAGCGCCTCCCTCGTGACCTTAGCCAGGTCGGTGGCCCTCCAGGGGAGAGCCCCCAAGCCCTGCCTGAGGAGGGCGCTGGGCGCGCTTTCCAATGCGATGGAGGGAGGTTCCCCCTGGGCAGGCGCGGGCCCTGAGGGGCCGGGTCAGACGATGTCTTCTTCTTCTTGGGGGTGGTCTCGGGAAGCCTCCTGCTTCCGTGATCCGGGTCTTCCAGTGATGCGGCCTGAAAGGCTCGTTCCAGGGAACACACCGCGTCCTTCTCTTCACAGGGCACCGTGATGACTCCGCCACTTCCTGGCATCTTGAGGACGTTGTAGCCGTGGTGAGTTACGGCCATGAACTTGGCCAGCACTGGGTACCCAAGGATGTCATTGTATGGCAGGCGAATGTGAGCGACGTCAAAGTCGATGAGCTCGGTGCGGTAGTTGTCGCGTGCCCCGAAGGTGATAGGGAGGCGGACCTGCCCAATCGGGACCGTGGAGCTGTCGGTGACTCCAGAGAAAGGCTTGGTTGGCTGAAGCTAGTTGGAGGGCATTTGGAGATTGTTGAATGTTTCCACGGACAGGACGTTGAGCCCTGCCCCGCCATCGATGAGGGTCCTGGTGACCACCACGTTGCTGATGATTGGGGAACAAAGCATCGGGAGGACTCCGGCTGTAGCCGCACACTTGAGCTGATCTGCTGAGCTGAACATGATGGCGCACGCCGACCACCTGAGAGGGCGCGTGGCTTCGAGCTTGGGAAGGACTGCATTCACTTCGCGGGCGAACTGCTTGAAGATCCGTTGAGAGGCTGGGGCTTGAGCCCCGCCCAGGATGCAGGCGATCGCGCGCAGCTCCTGGAAGCCCCCAGCCCCCTCGTCCTGATGGCGGTCCTCGTTTCTCCTTGGCTGCGGCGGCAGCGGAGGGAGGCCTGCGTTGCCTTGCGGGCGATCCTCGCGAGGCTGATCCCTCCAGGCTCCCTCGCGAGGCGGGTCTTGCCAGCGATCCTCGCGAGGTCGATCACGCCACCCTTGGTGCGGGCAGCGGTCTTCCCAGCGTCCTGCGTTCCTTCCTCCTCCTCGACCGTAGCCCCAGTCACCACGGTCGGGGCGACGGCCGATCCTTCCTTCTCACACGGCTCGGAGCTCTTGACATTCGTTGGTGTTGTGGGTGTGGAGGTCGTGGTACACACAGTACCGACCGCCCTTGGGAGATTCGGGCTGATCTCTGCCCCGCTTGGTGTCTGATTCTGCCGCGAGCACGGCAGCCCCCTTGCGCTTCACATCCTTGGCCTTGGGCTTCTTCTCTTCTGGGTCTGCGGCAGGCAGCTCGAGGAGGGAGAGACACCCTTCCTCAGCCCTGGCGCACTTGGTTGCCAAGTTGAACAACTCCAAGGAAGTGCACATGTCTTCATGCATCACCAGCTCCTCCTTCATCTTGACATCACGCACGCCGTCGGAGAAGGCTGAGATGATGGCCTCCTCGGTCACCTTGGGAATCTTGACGCGTGCATTGTTGAAGCGCTAGATGTACTTCTGCAGGGTCTCTCCGGGTTGTTGCTTGATGCGGTGCATGTCGCTCACGGCGGGTGGCCGGTCGTGAGTACCTTGGAAGTTGGCGATGAAGTGGGTGCGCATCTCGTCCCAGGAGGATATCGTGCCTGGAGCCAGGTTTAGGAGCCAGGTGCGGGCCCCGTCCTTGAGCGCCATGGGAAACCAGTTCGCCATGACCTTCTCGTCTCCGTTGGCAGCTTCGATGCCCAGCTCATAGAGCTGTAGGAACTCCGCAGGGTCGGCCGTGCCGTCGTAACGAGGAGGCAGGTCTGTCTTGAACTTGCCGGGCCACGCGACACTGCGTAGCTCGGTGGTGATGGCACGGCAGCCTGCTGTGGCCACGGGAGGCCTTGGGTGATGGAGAGCTTGGTCTTGCATGTCCCCATGCGCTGCAGCTGGGAGCAGCGCGGGGTCTTGACGTGCGGGAGCAGGAGCATGGTCGCGACGTGCTAGAGCAGGGAGCGCCCGGGCAGCTTCTTGCGGGCGAGGGACTTCTTGGCAACTCCTCTCTTGCCGCGCTGGCACCTGACGGAGCGGGTTCCGCCCTGGGGCCACGCGCCTTGGAGCCATGGCGCCTTCTTGAGGAGGAGGCGGCTGGGGCGCCGCCGGAGCTTCGTCGCCCGCGTGGGGCAGGGTGCGGTGCAGTGGAACGGACGGCGCAGGAGAGCCCCCTGCGGCGCGGACAAGCTCGGCGACGCGGTCTAGCCATTCTTCGTAGACGTCGTTGACGAGACGGTAGCGCAGGAGCTCGTTTGCCGTGATGAGCGCAGCTCGAGCCTCCATGGGTGCGCAGAGCGCGCGGGACGAAGAACCAGCTGGGGTGAGCAAGGGAGTAGCGGTGCGGCCGTCTTGCCGCGCGGACGAATGATGAGACGACGCTTGCTGCTCGTCCCCCACCGGGCCGGTGGCGGCGTTGACGGCAGGTGAAGGGGAACGGCGAGGACGCCCACCGACAGGAGCCGTCTGGGCGACGCGGGAAGCGAGAGCGGCCTAGCGCTCGGCGCGGGCCCGACGAGCGTCAGACATGGACGCGATGGTCGGAGGAGAACGGGGTGGTGGAAGACGAATTCCGGCGCACCCCTACCTGGCGCGCCAAATGTCGGATTTCGGGTTCCGGCAGACCCTTGAGGTTCGAACACTGGGGTGCGCGCGGAGATTTCGCCTTCTACCTACCTGCACCTCTCCGCCTCGCTAAGATCTAAGCTATGGAAAGAACAGCACAAGAGACACAGGGTTTATACTGGTTCGGGCCACCGTTGTGGTGTAATACCCTACTCCAGTGTGTGGTGTGGTGGATTGCCTCTTGGGCTGATGATGATGAGCAATACAAGGTAGAACAGCCTCGCGAGGGTCTGCTCTTGGCTGGGGCGATGAACTGCTGGGAGGAGTTCAACCACCCTTCTCTCTCTCTCTCTGTGTGTGATGCTACTCGATCCGATCCCAGCTTGTTTCTGGGTTGGCCGATTCTAGATTCTCCCTTCTTGATTCCGATCCTCCTACCCTGGGGGTGGCTAGTCCTATTTATAGGCAAAGGCCCTGGGCCTCTTCCCAAATATTGAGCGGGAAGGGCGCCAACAATTGGCCATTTTGAAGGGGAACATCTGGTACACTTATCCTGACTAAAGTTGGTCCTCGCCTGCCTAAGGCTCTGGTGGTGACGCTGGCTTGGGCTCCACAATGACTTCCTCCCTGCCGTTGGACTGGTCTTGGTCTCGTTGCACCGAAACGGGTGCCTTTGCTTGATGGTCTCGCCTGCGCTTGCTCCCTTTGCACCAAAGAGGAAAGGAGGACACTGCACGGGCTGGCGCCCGCCTGGCACCCTTGGTCGTCATGGCTTGCGTCACGGGTAGCTCGTGAGGTACCCCGCCTTGATCTCTCTGCCTCCTCGCGAGCCAACCTGATGAGGCCGTGCCTAAGGAAGCTCCATATCATCCGCCCCACGAGGCTTGGCCCCTCGTGAGGGTCTTGGGTCTATGTTGATGAAGATGGGCCGCGCTGGGGCCCCTTTTGAGCCACGCCGTAGGCCGCAGGCAGGCAAGTCTGGGGACCCCCGTTCCCAGAACGCCGACAGCGCTAAACCGCCAGCCCTAGCCACCATTA
Organism: Triticum aestivum; assembly: GCF_018294505.1. Lineage (NCBI taxonomy): Eukaryota > Viridiplantae > Streptophyta > Magnoliopsida > Poales > Poaceae > Triticum > Triticum aestivum. Next base: position 272,466,655 of record NC_057800.1, on the reverse strand, counting down.
CCGCTGCTGCACTAGAAGTCATAGCCGCAGCGGCTGTCGAACCAAGAACCGGCTGGGTGCCAGCCATGAAGATCGCCACCCTGTTCGGCGGCTCACGGGGATCCGGAATACTGTCGCCATCGGAACATCCCCCAGGCCGCCCGTCTTGTAGCTGATACATTGAGTTGGTCTCGCCTGTGGATGACTCATTATCAGAGCAGATGGCCGTCTCACCACCAGAGACAGAGCTTTCCAGCTCAGCCCCATGGGTGAACCCAACAAAGACATGATTTATGGCGGGTTGAACCTGGGCGGGTCGTGCATGCTACCTCTTGAGCACTGCGTTGGTTTTCCCTTGAATAGGAAATGGTGATGCATCAAAGTAGCGTAAGTATTTCCCTCAGTTTTTGAGAACCAAGGTATCAATCCAGTAGGAGGCCACATGCAAGTCCCTCATACCTACACAAACAAATAAGAACCTCGCAACCAACGCAATAAACGGGTTGTCAATCCCTTCAAAGTCACTTACGAGAGTGAGATCTGATAGAGATGATAAGATAATATTTTTGGTATTTTAATGATAAAGAGTAAAAGTAAAGAATGCATAATAAAAGGTAATAGAAATAGCTTGTAGATGGAAGATTAATATGATGGAGAATAGACCCGGGGGGCATAGGTCTCACTAGTGGCTTCTCTCAAGATAGCATAAGTATTACGATGGGTGAAAAAATTACTATTGAGCAATTGATAGAAAAGCGAATAATTATGAGAATATCTAGGCATGATCATGTATATAGGCATCACGTCCGTGACAAGTAGACCTACTCCTGCCTGCATCTACTACTATTACTGCACACATCGACCGCTATCCATCATGCATCTAGAGTATTAAGTTCATAAGAACAGAGTAACACATTACGTAAGATGACATGATGTAGAGGGATAAACTCAAGCAATATGATATAAACCCCATCTTTCTATCCTCGATGGCAACAATACAATATGTATCGTTTCCCTTTCTGTCACTGGGATCGAGCCCGCAAGATTGAACCCAAAGATAAGCACTTCTCCTATTGCAAGAAAGATCAATCTAGTAGGCCAAACCAAACTGATAATTCGAAGAGACTTGCAAAGATAACCAATCATGCATAAAAGTTTTCAGAGGAGAATCAAATATTGTTCATAGATAGACTTGATCATAAACCCACAATTCATCGGATCTCGACAAACACACCGCAAAAAGAGTTACATCGAATAGATCTCCAAGAAGACCGAGGAGAACTTTGTATTGAGATTCAAAGAGAGAGAAGAAGCCATCTAGCTAACAACTATGGACCCGAAGGTCTGAAGTAAATTACTCACACATCATCAGAGGGGCCATGGAGTTGATGTAGAGGCCCTCCATGATCAATGCCCTCTCCGGTGGAGCTCCGGAAAAGGCCCCAAGATAGGATCTCTTGGGTACAGAAGGTTGCAGTGGTGGAAATAGGGTTTCGTGGTGCTCCTGGATGTTTTCAGGGTATATGAGTATATATAGGAGGAAGAAGTAGGTCGGTTGAGCCACAAGGGGCCCACGAGGGGGGATGGTGCACCCAGGGGGGTAGGCGCGCCCCCTGCTACCTCTTGAGCACTGCGTTGGTTTTCCCTTGAAGAGGAAAGGGTGATGCAATAGAGAAACATAACTATTTCCCTCAGTTTTTGAGAACCAAGGTATCAATCCAGTAGGAGGCCACACATGAGTCCCTCGCACCTACACAAACAAATAAACTCCTCGCAACCAACACGATAAAGGGGTTGTCAATCCCTTCACGGTCACCTACGAGAGTGAGATCTGATAGATATGATAAGATAATATTTTTGGTATATTTATGATAAAGATGCAAGTAAAGTAAATGGCATAGGAAATAACTAAGTATTGGAAGATTAATATGATGGAAAATAGACCCGGGGGCCAAAGGTTTCACTAGAGGCTTCTCTCGAGAGCATAAGTATTACGGTGGGTGAACAAATTACTGTTGAGCAATTGACAGAATTGAGCATAGTTATGAGAATATCTAGGTATGATCATGTATATAGGCATCATGTCTGAGACAAGTAGACCGACTCCTGCCTGCATCTACTACTATTACTCCACACATCGACCGCTATCCAGCATGCATCTAGAGTATTAAGTTCAAGAGAACAGAGTAACGCTTTAAGCGAGATGACAAGATGTAGAGGGAAAACTCATGCAATATGATATAAACCCCATCTTGTTATCCTCGATGGCAACAATACTGTACGTGCCTTGCTGTCCTTATTGTCACTGGGAAAGGACACGACAAGATTGAACCCAAAGCTAAGCACTTCTCCCATTGCAAGAAAGATCAATCTACTAGGCCAAACCAAACTAATAATTCGAAGAGACTTGCAAAGATAACCAATCATACATAAAAGAATTTAGAGAATCTTCAAATATTGTTCATAGATAAACTTGATCATAAACCCACAATTCATCGGTCTCAACAAACACACCGCAAAAGAAGATTACATTGAATAGATCTCCACAAAAGAGGGGGAGAACTTTGTATTGAGATCCAAAAAGAGAGAAGAAGCCATCTAGCTAATAACTATGGACCCGTAGGTCTGAAGTAAACTACTCACACTTCATCGGAGGGGCTATGGTGTTGATGTAGAAGCCCTCCATGATCGATGCCCCCTCCGGTGGAGCTCCGGAAAAGGCCCCAAGATGGGATCTCATGGATACAGAAAGTTGCGGCGGTGGAATTAGGGTTTTGGCTCCGTATCTGGTAGTTTGGGGGTACATAGGTATATATAGGAGGAAGGAGTACGTCGGTGGAGCAACATGGGCCCCACGAGGGTGGAGGGCATGCCTGGGGGGTAGGCGCGCCCCCTACCTCGTGCCTTCCTGGTTGATGTCTTGACGTAGGTTCCAAGTCCTCTAGATCATGTTCATTCCAAAAATCACGTTCCCGAAGGTTTCATTCCGTTTGGACTCTGTTTGATATTCTTTTTCTACGAAACCCTAAAATAGGCAAAAAACAGCAATTCTGGGTTGGGCCTCCGGTTAATAGGTTATTCCCAAAAATAATATAAAAGTGTATAATAAAGCCCAATAATGTCCAAAACAGGATATAATATAGCATGGAACAATAAAAAATTATAGATACGTTGGAGACGTATCAAGCATCCCCAAGCTTAATTCCCGCTCGTCCTCGAGTAGGTAAATGATAAAAACAGAATTTTTGATGTGGAATGCTACTTGGCATAATTTCAATGTAATTCTCTTAATTGTGGTATGAATATTCAGATCCGAAAGATTCAAGACAAAAGTTCAATATTGACATAGAAATAATAATACTTCGAGCATACTAACTAAGCAATTATGTCTCTTCAAAATAACAAGGCCAAAGAAACTTATCCCTACAAAATCGTATAGTCTGGCTATGCTCCATCTTCACCACACAAAGTATTTAAATCATGCACAACCCCGATGACAATCCAAGCAATTGTTTCATACTTTTGGTGTTCTCAAACTTTTTCAATCTTCACGCAATACATGAGCGTGAGCCATGGACATAGCACTATATGTGGAATAGAATGGTGGTTGTGGAGAAGACAAAAAGGGAGAAGATAGTCTTACATCAACTAGGCGTATCAACGGGCTATGGAGATGCCCATTAATAGATATCAATGTGAGTGAGTAGGGATTGCCATGCAACAGATGCACTAGAGATATAAGTATATGAAAGCTCAAAGAAAAGAGCTAAGTGGGTGTGCATCCAACTTGCTTGCTCACGAAGACCTAGGACATTTGGAGGAAGCCCATCATTGGAATATACAAGCCAAGTTCTATAATGAAACATTCCCACTAGTATATGAAAGTGATAGCATAGGAGACTCTCTATCATGAAGATCATGGTGCTACTTTGAACCACAAGTGTGGAAAAAAGAATAGTAGTATTGCCCCTTTTTATTTATTTAATTTTTGGGTCTTCCTTTTTTTGGCCTTTCTCTTTTTTTGAGACAATACTCTATGAATGATGATCATCACACTTCTATTTATTTACAACTTAATGATTACAACTCGATACTAGAACAAAGTATGACTCTATATGAATGCCTCCGGCGGTATACCGGGATAGCAATGATGCATGAGTGACTTATATGAAAGAATTATGAACGGTGGCTTTGCCACAACTAAAATGTTAACTACATGATCATGCGAAGCAATATGACAATGATGGAGCGTGTCATAGTAAACAAAATGGTGGAAAGTTGCATGGCAATATATCTCGGAATGTATATGGAAATGCCATGATAGGTAGGTATGGTGGCTGTTTTGAGGTAGGTATATGGTGGGTGTATGATACCGGCGAAAGGTGCGCGGTATTAGAGAGGCTAGCAATGGTGGAAGGGTGGGAGTGCGTATAATCCATGGACTCAACATTAGTCATAAAGAACCCACATACTTATTGCAAAAATCTATTAGTTATCGAAGCAAAGTACTACACACATGCTCCTAGGGGGATAGATTGGTTGGAAAAGACCATCGCTCGTCCCCGACCGCCACTCATAAGGAGGACAATCAATAAATACATCATGCTCTGACTTCTTAACACAACGGTTCACCATACGTGCATTCTACGGGAATCACAAAATTCAATGCAAGCATTTCTCAAATTCACTACTAATCAACTAGTGACTCTAATATCACCATTTCCATATCTCAAAACAATTATCAAGTTCCAAACTTCTCATAGTATTCAGCACACTCATAAGAAAAAAATTTATTAATCTTGAATGCCTAAAATAATTAAAGCAAATTACCATTCTGTTTTGTAGGACTCTCAAAATATTCTAAGTGAAGCATGAGGGAACAAAAGTTTATAAAAAACAAATCCGCCATCATGCTCTGAAAGATATAAGTGAAGCACTAGAGCAAAAACTATATAACTCAAAAGATATAAGTGAAGCACATAGAGTATTCTAACAATTTCCGAATCATGTGTGTCTCTCGCAAAAATGTGTGTGCAGCAAGGATGATTGTGGAAAACTAACAAATAAAGACTCAAATAATACAAGACGCTCCAAGAAAAACATATATTATGTGGTAAATAAAAATATAGCTCCAAGTAAAGTTACCGATAGAAGTACACGAAAGATGGGATGCCTTCCGGGGCATCCAAGCTTTGGCTTTTAGGTGTCCTTAGATTATCTTGGGAGTGCCATGGGCATCCCCAAGCTTAGGCTCTTTCCACTCCTTGTTCCATAATCCATCAAATCTTTACCCAAAACATGAAAACTTCACAACACAAAACTTAAAGTAGAAAATCTCGTGAGCTCCGTTAGCGAAAGAAAACAAAACACCACTTCAGGGTACTGTAATGAACTCATTATTTATTTATATTGGTGTTAAACCTACTGTATTCCAACTTATCTATGGTTTATAAACTATTTTACTAGCCATAGATTCATCAAAATAAGCAAACAACACACGGAAAACAGAATCTGTCAAAAACAGAACAGTCTGCGGTAATATGTAGCTAACGCAAGATCTGGAACCCCAAAAATTCTAAAATAAATTTCTGGGGGTGAGGAAATTATCTATTAATCATCTGAAAAAAGAATTAGATAAATAGCACTTTCCAAATAAAAATGGCAGCAGTTCTCGTGAGCGCTAAAGTTTCTGTTTTTTACAGCAAGATTAAAAAGACTTTCCCCAAGTCTTCCCAACGGTTCTACTTGGCACAAACACTAATTAAACACAAAAACACAAACAAAACAGAGGATAGATAAATTATTTATTACTAAACAGGATAAAAAAGCAAGGAATAAAAATAAAATTGGGTTGCCTCCCAATAAGCGCTATCGTTTAACGCCCCTACCTAGGCATGAAAGCAAGGATAGATCTAGGTATTGCCATCTTGGGTCTTTAATTTTTTTGCGGAGTTATGCTAGAACCCGGGAGGTTCTTTATGTTTCCCTCCATGTTCGAAAATTTTGAGATCTAAAGAGTCCAACCGCTTATTGCAAAGGGTAATCAACATATTCACGCGGTGGAGATTTCCGCTAACACTCTTAAGAGGTTCAATAGATTTTTGTAAAATCTTGGTTACTTCGCAAATTTTCTCAAAGACTTGCGTTTCTTCTTGGGTATGATGGTGCCCCTTTTTTGGGGTAGTGTTCCCACTATACCCTCTATAATTTCATGTGCAATACTGGATAAATTTCAATAAAATTGCCTTTGGTAACGCAATCCAAGAGTTGTCTATGAGACATATTCAGTCCAACATAAAAGTTGCGAATCAGAATTCTAAAATCCACCTCTAGGGTGCAATTACGATAAAATCCCATCATTCTAAACCAAGCATATTTTAAGTTTTCTCCTTGTCTTTGTTTGAAGTGAAGAACCTCAAACTCGGGAGACAACGGGGAAGATAAGGGATTAGCCATAACGACAAGCAAGCAATCCGACACACAAGCAAACAAGAAACGGGCAAAAAGAGGCGAATAGAGAAAGAGAGGGAGGATGGAGAGAGAGAGAGAGAGGGCGAATAAAACGGCAAGGGTGAAGTGTGGGGAGAGGAAAACGAGAGGCAAATGGCAAATAATGTAATGCGGGAGATAAGGGTTTGTGATGGGTACTTGGTATGTTGACTTTTGCGTAGACTCCTTGGCAACGGTGCCAGAAATCCTTCTTGCTACCTCTTGAGCACTATGTTGGTTTTCCCTTGAAGAGGAAAGGGTGATGCAGCAGAGCAGCGTAAGTATTTCCCTCAGTTTTTGAGAACCAAGGTATCAATCCAGTACGAGGCCATGCACGAGTCCCTCGGACCGACACAAACAAATAAACTCCTCGCAACCAACGCGATAAAAGGGTTGTCAATCCCTTCACGGTCACCTACGAGAGTGAGATCTGATAGATATGATAAGATAATATTTTTGGTATTTTTATGATAAAGATGCAAGTGAAATAAGTGGTAAAGGAAATAACTAAGTATTGGAAGATTAATATGATGGAAAATAGACCCGGGGGCCATAGGTTTCACTAGAGGCTTCTCTCGAGAGCATAAGTATTACGATGGGTGAACAAATTACTGTTGAGCAATTGACAGAATTGAGCATAGTTATGGGAATATCTTGGTATGATCATGTATATAGGCATCACGTCGGAGACAAGTAGACCGACTCCAGCCTGCATCTACTACTATTACTCCACACATTGCCCGCTATCCAGCATGCATCTAGACTATTAAGTTCAAGAGAACAGAGTAACGCTTTAAGCAAGATGACATGATGTAGAGGGAAGAACTCATGCAATATGATATAAACCCCATCTGCTTATCCTCGATGGAAACAATACAATACGTGCCTTGCTGCCCTTACTGTCACTGGGAAAGGATACCGCAAGATTGAACCCAAAGCTAAGCACTTCTCCCATTGCAACAAAGATCAATCTAGTAGGACAAACCAAACTGATAATTCGAAGAGACTTGCAAAGATAACCAATCATACATAAAAGAATTCAGAGAAGATTCAAATATTGTTCATAGATAAACTTGATCACAAACCCACAATTCATCGGTCTCAACAAACACACCGCAAAAGAAGATTACATCGAATAGATCACCACAAAAGAGGGGGGGAACTTTGTATTGAGATCTAAAAAGAGAGAAGAAGCCATCTAGCTAATTACTAGAGTTGTGGGGGCCAGGAGGCGAGCGGGGCGCGGGAGCCCGGGCGGCGGCAATTCAGGCCCAAGAGGGTCGTGATGGGCTCGGCGGGCCTCGGCGGTGTGCGCGGGATGTCCGGCGGTGGGTTGGACATGTCCGGCACGCGTGGGAGGAAGAAGGCTAGGGTTGGACTGCGAAATTGGAGGAGGGTGCACAAATTTATACCTAGGAGGAGTTAGGAGTGTCCAAATGGAGTGTAGTTTTCGGCCACGCGATCGTGATCCGACAGCGGTGGACATGGAAGAGGTTTGTATGGGTTATTGGGCCGTTTAGGAGGGGTGTTGGGCTGCAACACACACGAGGCCTTTACGGTTCCTCGGTTAACCGTTGGAGTATCAAACGGACTCCAAATGGCACGAAACTTGACAGGTGGTCTACCGGTGGTGTACCAAGGCCGCTTGGCAAATATTGGTCCATTCCGAGAATATTTAACACCCGCTCACGAAAAGAGACAAAAGGGGGCACCGGAGGACATAGGAGTGTCGGATTGCAAAACAGACAACGGGGAAAATGCTCGGATGCATGAGACGAACACGTATGCAAATGCGATGCACATGATGACATGATAAGAAATGCATGACATGGACAAAATGCAAAAACGAAGACAAAACCCAATCACGAGGGAATCTCATAACTTAGAGCCGAAAATGGCAAGAGTTGGAGTACAAATATGGCAAGTTACATCCGGGGTGTTACAGATGTCGTGTGTGATTGTTCATTGATCCAACACAGTTTATTCCTAGAAATTGTGTGTGTTGCCTGAGGTCATCGCCCGCGGTGTTTTCTCATTAACCGTTGCAATAGAAAAACCCAATTGCCCTATTATTAATAATCCATTTATTAGTCTAATTGACATATCATATTAAGCCCACAATATATTTCATTTCATATTAAGGAAGCAGGATTTCATAACTGAAATACGTTAGAGTACAACATCATATAGCTTCAGCACTCAGCTACCCCATTACACAACTGCACCAGCACCAAGTTTCACATGCAACATCTAGAACCTTTCAAAATTAGCATCATAGACGGTACATAGATAGATGCATCTCATCAGGAAAAGTGCTGAAGCGGAAGGCGAATATTGAGCCTTCATTCATATTGAAGGTCTTTGCAACTTTAAGCTAGTGCCCGTGGATGATTGACCGTCCATACTTCGTCCTCTTCAGGAACACTTCAATAATGAACTATGGGTGTTGTACGAAAACCTTCCTCGCCTCCTGACCATAGAGGTGGTTTGAGAGGTAATCATCATTGAACTGCTTTGGAAAGGCCTGAAAACAAGGATGTGCATAAATATGTTCTCTATATTGGAAACAGGGCAAAGGATAAAAAAGGCAAGGTATAATAGTTAGTACCATCTTGTAGTGAACTGATGTCTTCTTCATTGTGCAGACAAAGATATTGTTGTTTTTATCGCTAATTTATTTATCCTAACAATCTTTCTGAGTTTCTTGACTTGACTGATATTCATGGTTAACTCATTTCCCCATATGCAAAAAGGGTCGAAAGTGGGTCAAGACCAAATTGTTAAAAACCTAAATATTAGAATGGCTCCTGCAATTGCACAATAATGTGCTATCAGACAAAGGACCATGCATGTGCAAAACTCGATTTTAAACCTTAGTGCTTCCCATTGTTTCCCTGCAACACATATAAGGTAGTTAGTCATCAGGTTAAGTGAGGGTTCGCATGCTATCAGTAAAATATGTTGATGAAAAATAAGCACATTGCAGATTCATCAGATTAATTCAAGCCACATGGAAAAACCATTTATCCAAACCAAGCATGATTAAGAACTAGGAAATATAGTAGTTGTATATGTTCCTCATGTATTAAGTGCAGCCAAATTCGATTTATTCCTCACATGCACAACAATACAAAATTCTGCCCACAACAATTGGACACCACATTGCAAAATTGAACCAAGCAGTTAACTAAACACCACAACAAATGAACCAAATATTAATTGAGCACCACATTGCACAATATAACATGCTCCGAATAGAAGATCAGATAGTTAACTAAACCAAGCATGCTTAACAACTTGGAAATATAGCAATTGTATTTGTTTCTCATGTATTTAGTACAGCCAAATTCGATTTATTTCGCACATGGTATACTATAACAGAATGCACCCACAAAAGCTGAACATCTCATTGCAGAATTGAACCAAACAGTTAAATAAACACCACAACAAATTAACCAAATGTTAACTGAGCACTACATAGCACAATATAACATACTCCTAATATAAGATCAGACAGTTAACCAAACCAAGCATGCATAACAACCTGGGAATATAGCAATTGTATTTGTTTCTCATGTATTTAGTACAGCCAAATTCGATTTATTTCTCACATGGTATACGATAACATAATGCACCCACAACTATAGAACATCACATTGCAGAATTGAACCAAACAGTTAACTAAATACCACAACAAATGAACCAAACGTTAACTGAGCACCACATTGCACAATGTATAACATACTGGAAGATCAGATAGTTAACCAAACCAAGCATGCTTGACAACTCAGAAATATAGCAATTGTATTTGTTTCACATGTATTTTGTAAAGATAAATTCGGTTTATTTCTCACATGGAAGACAATACAAAATTGCAGCCTGAAGAATTGAACATCACATTTGCCGAATTGAACCAAACAGTTAACTGAAGACGACAACCAATTAACCAAACAGTTAATAAGTGAGCACCACATTGCACGGCATATAGAATATATACACTAGAGCAACAGATTGCATGGTAAAATTATATAGCACAATTCACTAGAATTTGTTAAGGAAAGGCAGGAACAACACATGCAACGGGTAAATCGAGCATGCTTAACCGGCGTAGCTAGCAAACTGAACATGCACTACAAAAAAATACACTTCCGTGATGATACGTGTTTGTCATAGTAGGTCACATTTTCTGCCATGCATGTACATCCATGACAAATTTATGACATAATCAAGATAGTCATACCTGTGCTATCTTAGAAGTATTCCATGACATTACCAAAATTATTATCACAGAAGTGTCCACTTCCATGACGATAAATCGCGCGTCACAGAAGTGCTTTCGTCAAGGGTGACCGACACATGGCATCCACTGTAACGGAACGCTGTTAAGCTATCAGGTCCGGTTTTGGATCTGATAACCCGTTAACAACCCCGACCAATGTGGATTTTCCACGTGGAAAATCATCATTCGCTGGAGGGAACACGTGTCGGCTAGCCGTTGGGACAGATGTCATCTACTCATTGGACCCAAAGCGCCTATGATACGTCGACACGTGGCACAACCCAACAGAGGCCCATTCCTATGAAAGGCCGGCTCATTTGACTTGGGCAAAAGGTGGCGGGCCGGCCCATGGCAAGCCTGTTAACAACATGTTCGCATATAGCCCATTTACAGCCCGCTAACCCAGCGCCCGTTTACGGCCTATCCGAATTAGGCCCAGTAGCGTCATCTGGGCTGTCCAATATAATTCCAGCCCATTTTAACTTCCAGCCCATGTATGGCCCATGATGTCTTTCGGCCCATATGAGGCCCTTAGTAACCCTCGGCCAATTAACGGCCCGTGGTAAAACTGGCCCGTAATGAACGGTGTATCACTTTATACCCATTAACGGCCCATTATACCGTTGGGCTGTTTCCAGCCCATGTTATCTTTCGGCCTTCTCAGGGCCCATTTATTCTTGGGCTCATTTCCAGCATTCGTTTACTTACGGCCCGTTAGAGGCCTTTTCTGCTTGTGGGCCAAATTCAGCCCGTGGATACAGCCGGCCCATTTGTGGCCCGTTAAACTGTTGGGCCATTTTCATAGCATCATCAAATATGGTCGATTAACGGCCCATTATGGTCGGCCCATAAAACGTACGATTTCCACTCTAGCCCGTTTACGACCCCTTATATGGCCCGTACAAGGCCCATAGATGAGACGGCCCGTAGAAGGCCCATTGACCCGATGGCCCACAGAAGGCCCATTGATCCGACGGCCCATAGAAGGCCCATGGATCCGCTGGCCCATGGATCCGAGAGCCGATAGAAGGCCCACGGATCCAACAACCCATAGAAGGCCCATGAATCCGACAGCCACAGAAGGCCAGGGATCGTCCGTCCCGTAGATGGCCCATGGAATGTACGGCCTGTGGAGGGCCATGGCCACTACAACATTTGGGCGAGTTGGCCCCCGTTTGAATGATATAGCATATTCAAAGAATTATCCTACTCTATACTATCACCTCTAAAAAACATACACTATACAATAAAGAGACTAAGGCATAGAAACGTAGAATAATCGTACACTATACAATAAAGAAATAACAGCCGATTATACCCACTGGGCATTATGGTTCAGCACCAGTGATAATAAAGCATACACAAACAACAAATTACATACACTGGGCAAATAAAGCTCGTACATCATGGACGCGCATCAACACAACTTACCATTTGAACAATAATCTCTTCAGAAAATAGGATTCGCCGGATTTAGATAGCACAAATTTTAGTCTGCAAAATCTCCAATTCCTTTGTTGTTAGCTCAGTGTCTTGTTTCATTTTGTTTGACGCCTGCATCTAATACCTGCATCTAATACCTGCATCTCCAGTCTCAACTTGTTGATTGCACGTTCAGAATCATGTACACATTGTCTTGCCACGTCTAGTTGATGCTCGAGAACATCAGCACATTCCAATTCCAATCCATAATCATTCGGTAATGGCCATGCCACACTACTCGCAGATCTTTGTGTTGATGTCACTTCATCCTGAAATGTTTCTGTAGGTACACATGACTAGGGCAAAAATATAGTTACAACAGTGAAGCGAGCAAGACAGACTATTTTGTACATGGCAAAACAGGACTAACAATAATGTTACACGTCATGAAGCATAAGCAAGTGATATTTTAAAAATTATAAAAAAGGTAGTCTGTGCAGCCTGCATACATAAATCTCTCTTAGCTCACCATAGGAGCATGATGTTGGGGCCAAATCCAAAACACAGACAAGTTACAAATTTAGACAACACGTTGCGTAGAAGTAAGCAAGCAGTTGGCCATTCTGTAGCTCAATTGAAGTCTTAGGGAGCATAATGAACAGCAGAGGATTTCATACAAACATACTACAGCAAGCAAAACTATGAAATCATTAGCCTAGTATAAACTAGATTGTGAGCCTCATTCAATAATAGTTGGTTAATAGACTGCAAAGCTTCAGGCACACTTCGGTAGAGTAATTAAATGGTAAGGCCTTTAATTATGTCAACTAATAGTTATACAAGTACCCAATGTCAGGCATCATTCTTTGGGCATCTCATTAACTGAGGACAAATAAAGCAATTGAAAAGAGCAAATTAACTATGCCTGAAACAAACAAGGAATTGAACTGTTGAGTTGGATACAGTGACTTACCTTAACAGGTTGAAGAGGCTCAGCGCAGCTCCTACTTCTCTTGCAAGGCTCCTTACTAACATCTTGTACTTGGAAATCCTCAATCTTATCTTCATTGCACCCCCTCTGGAAGGTGACACAAACTAGTTACTCGTCTCCTTGGAAGATAAATATGCATACTTTCTAGTTTGTGAACACAAAAGGATGAGATTATAACAAAACAACAACACATAATGAAACATGTCGCGTCTCTTGCACTTGCACACAATGAAATGAGCATTTACTATGTCTGCACTATGTAAAAACTACACATACCTTCGAACTGGATCTCTAGGTACTCTTGAAGAGCCTACTTTAGTGTACAACCAAACCTTTATGTCACCTATGAGTTAGAAAAGGCCCCACTACAACAGCCCTTAGTGTTTAAATCGTTGACAAGCTCTGTTAGAGTGTTAGGTCAATAATAGCAAGTAATCAAAGCAAACAGTCCTAGTATGGCTGGCTGATGCAAACAAGCAATTGAACAGATGTGTGAGCAAATCTTACATATCAAGAAAAGAAGCAAAGAAGGAGGCTTAAACACCATCACTTGACTGGCTAGATTTAAGGGGCATTTAAACATCATGTGCAACGTATGAACTAACATAAACATTGCATATTCCAAATTCTACAATGGAATGCACATGTATTAGGTTATGCCACGTATGATGATGCCTAAATGTACACTATAGCAGGCATGGGTGATTCATCATTGCACGCACAATTGAATTGTAGGTTAAGGGCTAGTTCTATTCCGCCTTTTCAGGGCTTATTGCCAAAATAAGCCATAAAAGATGTAAAGAGGTCATTTTTGAGTTATGGGCTTGGGCTTAACTAATTTCGCTTTGGAGGGGGGTGTTTCGGGTAGAACCTCACAAAAAATTGAAGGGAAGGGGAATAGTGAAATGACTCTGTTGTCAGCCTATATTACACTCAAAATGCAACTGGTGACGCCCGTGTCACACCTCACCCTCAAGTAAAAACAAACACGCAAGCGTTCATTGCCCTGCTCGCTTGCATCTCCTCTCCCCTTTCCCTCTACCTCGATCCCCTACCTGCAGCACTAGGGTTCCTCCAGCAAGCCATCGCCACTGGTCCCATCTGGCCTGGTCCTCGATGATGCTCTATCCAGCTAGGCTACATGGCCGGCAGGTAGGGGCAAATCTCCCTGGCCGCTCCTCCCTCTGGTGTCGGCCCTCATTCTCATGGTCTCCAGCAGCTGCTCCACTGTGGTTCATCCAACGCACTACTCCGGCAGGCGCTGCACAACTACGGCTGATGCCACACTGCGGCAGAAGGCACCTTATTCCCCCTCCCCACCTCCCAGGCCGTGGCCTTGAGCTGCTGTTGAAGGATGAGCTCATCCAACAAGGTGTGGATCTCCTCTGATTTTTTGCCAAATTTTCATTCTGATCCAATATACGATGAATTGCTATGAGCTGCTTCTACTACTCCTATATGATGCATTGCTATGAGCTGCTCCTGCTGCTGCTATATGATGAATTGCTATGAGCTGCTGCTGCTATATGATGAATTGCTATGAGCTGCTGCTACTATATGATGAATTGCTATGAGCTGCTGCTGCTATATGATGAATTGCTATGAGCTGCTCCTGCTGCTGTTGCTGCTGTATGATGAATTGCTATGAGCTGCTCCTGCTGATGCTATACGATGAATTGCTATGAGATGCTCCTGCTGCTGCTATATGATGAATTGCTATGAGCTGCTCCTGCTGCTGCTATATGATGAATTGCTATGAGCTGCTCCTGCTGCTGCTATATGATGAATTGCTATGAGCTGATGTGTAGCGACCCGACCTCAAACGGTCAAGTCTCTGTGCTTCAGTGTCATCCTTGGATCGGTAATGCGGACACACACAGTACTCGAAGGATTTATAACAGAGTAGCAATCACACACTTATTACATCGAATGTCTCAAAAGAGAACTTATTACAATAAATATGGCTTAAGGCCATCTAATACGATAACAGGGGAAGGCTTGGAAGATAAAGTGAGTCCATCAACTCCAATGGCATAGCTGAGGTGCACGGCAACTACCTAACGAACCTTAATCCTCGTCTGAAAAGTCTGCAACATAATATGTTGCAGCCCGAAAACGGGTCAGCACATCGAATATGCTCGCAATATAACACAATAGAGCAAGAACAGAATAATGCTATAACTACATGCATACTTGGCAGGTGGAAAGCTTTATGGTTATAGTTTTTGTGAAAAGATAATTTTTCCCTAGAACAAAGGAATAGATTTTATTTAACTATCATGGTAGTTGAAACATCATTGAGAACATTCCTCCAACTCAATCCCAATTAAAAGTAATTATCAACCCAACAATATTAATTTAGAGTGATGAGATACATATGATAATCCAAGTACTAGATACTCCAGAATTGACCAAAACCAGGGACACGGCTAACAATGATTAGATTGTACACTCTGCAGAGGTTTGTGCACTTTTCCCCACAAGACCCGATCTCCTCCGTTGGATTTCTCGCACTACAGGGTGTTTGAGAAACGGATGACCGAGACACAGTCTTTCAGAAACATTTACTCTTTACTCCGGGCAGACCATACCAACCTACATCCCTCTACCTGCTGATCCACCTCTTTGAGAGCTCATGTAACTTACTCAGCTATGCTAGAGCCCATAATAGCATGTGGCTGCACACGAATGTTTCTAGCATGAAATATCTCAGTTCCCTTTGAGCCTGGGTGGCGGACCTTAGGATTATCACACGGGTACTCCCGGATATCCTAGTACAACACTGGATTCTCCAGGTGCCCGACAAACAATCCACCCAGATGTGTATTCAAGTTGCCACCTTAAGTTGAACCATTAATTAACAATCTCACATATGTCATGGATTTCACTCACCCAAACCACGTCTACGAGCATAGCATAGCAATATAAGCAATACATAGAAGTAACCCCCAATGGTTTGATAATAACAGGGCAATAGGTTCTACCTCATTAACTACTTCCCAACAAACATGTTAATCACATCCTAATCATGCAATGTTTGAGGATTGGAGTTAATGCATAAAAACTGGGTGATAAAGGGGTATGATCAAAGTGTTACTTGTCTTGCTGATGATCCGCAAAACCTAAAGATTCGAAGTAGCACGCTTCGCACTCCGGGTGTTCTATTGCAAACAAGCAATAGCATACATAAGCAATCAAGCAAAGAAGCATGGATAAAACTCAAATAAGAAGGTCTAACCAGAAAGTTCAACTTAAGAACTCCAGTTTGCAAAAAGAATCAAACCAAACGGGGCAACGAAACTCAAACTGCGAAAGAAACAAGGTCCGTTTACTAATTTGGAATAAAGTCAAATTTTACAGTATAAAAACCTTGTTCAAGTTGATTAAACAGAAAGAGGGTTTCGAGACGAAGATCTAGGCGCTTGAATCGCCTGATTCCGACAAACGAGCGAAAAGATAAACTAAAATGAAAATCGGATCAGAAATCGCGATCGGAAATAATCGCGGAAAATCCAAGAAAAAGAAAAACTGAAGAACAGGCTAACGAACGAATGTTCGCTATCTACGGCTAACCAGTGAACACCGTTCGTTAAAACGAACTTACAGATGAACGTCCTCTAAATAACTAAATCGAGAAAAACCAGCGAACCTTCTATTAAAAAACCCTAGGGTTTTCTAAAAAAAACAAGAACGGTTTTTAAAAAAACCGAACGGCGGCTTTACCTCCGACGAGGTCCGGCGAGGCGGGGCGGCGACTCCGGCGAGGCAAGGCTGCGACAGTGGGCGGCACGGGGCAGCGCGGGTGGCAGGGCGGCGTGGCAGCGGCGCTCGGTGGCGGCGACACGGCAAAGGCGGGGCGGCTCCGGTTGCGGCGGGGTGCGGCGGTGGTGGCGGGAATCGGGGCCGGGGCGGGGTACTTATAGGAGGGGGGTGCTTGCTTGGGCGAGGGGGCAAGCGGCGCGGGGAGGGAGAGTCCCGGCCGGACTCGGCCTCACGGGCGGCGGCACGCTCCCGTTCTCCTGGAAGGAGACGACGCGGGGAGGTGGGCCGACTGACTTGGGCTTCGGCCCAATCGGCGGAGGAATTTTTTTAAACTAATTTCGCCGAAACTAAAAAAATCCTATAAAATAAAATAAAAAACTAAAAATGCCAAAACAAAATTTCACCGTCTAAATAAAATATTAGAACGAGATGAACATTTTCTTGGCCCTAAAATGCAACTTTGAAAAACGTACAATTTTTCTAATTCAAATAAAATAGCAATAAACTCTGAATAAAATCAAATATTTGATTTTAATAATTTTCCTCCAATATTTCATTTATTTTGGAGAAGTCATATTATCTCCTCTCATATATTTTAATATGAAAATATTTTCGGAGAGAAAAATAATTAAAACCAAAAATCCTCGTTTCAATATTTGATAAAACTCAAATATGAAAACAGGGAAATCCCCAACTCTCTCCGAGGGTCCTTGAGTTGCTTAGGATTTCGAGGATCGTGAAACGAAATGCAATACAATATGATATGCATGAATGATCTATGTATAACATTGCAAAATAAAAATTTGGCATGTTACAAACCTACCCCCCTTAAGATGAATCTCGCCTTCAAGATTCGGGTTGGCTAGAAAATAGGTGCGGGTGGTCTTTGCGAAGATCATCCTCTCGTTCCCAGGTGGCTTCATCCTCGGTATGGTGACCCCACTGAACTTTGCAAAACTTGATAACCTTGCTGCGGGTGACTCGGCTGGCAAATTCAAGAATCCTGACTGGCTTCTCCTCGTAGGTCATATCATTGTTCAACTGAATCGCCTCCAAGGGCACCGTATCTCTTAGTGGTATATGGGCCATCTCAGCGTGTCAATTCTTCAACTGGGAAACATGAAACACATCATGAACTCCTGACAGTCCTTCAGGTAACCCTAACTTGTAGGCAACTTCTCCCATACATTCCAAAATTCTGTACGGTCCTACAAATCTCAGGGCTAATTTTCCCTTAACTCCAAAACGTTTCATTCCTCGCAGGGGTGACACTTGTAGATATGCTCTATCTCCAATTTCATAGGTTATTTCCTTGTGTTTCGAGTCTGCATAACTCTTCTGCCTGGACTGAGGTATCTTCAGTCTATCTCTAATCAACTTAACCTTTTCTTCAGACTCCTTGATCAAATCTGGTCCAAACAACGGAAGGTCTCCAACTTCATCCCATAACAACGGTGTTCTGCACCTTCATCCATATAGGGCTTTGAACGGTGCCATCTTCAAACTAGCTTGTTCGCTATTTTTGTATGAGAACTCCGCGTAGGGCAAATTGCCATCCCAACTAGATCCATAATCTAGCGCACAGGCTCGCAACATATCCTCCAGAATCGGGTTGACTCTCTCGGTCTGTCCATCCGTCTGCGGGTGGAATGCGGTACTGAACTCCAACCTTGTTCCCAAAGTCTGGTGTAGTTGATGCCAAAACTTTGAGTTTGAGGTAAACTATGTTCCTCTATCTGATACTATGGTCCTTGGAACTCCATGCAGACATACGATCCTGGTCATGTATATCTTGGCCAACTTCACACTTGTATAGGTGGTTTTCAGTGGGATAAAGTGAGCCACTTTGGTCAAGCGATCAACTACTACCCATATAGAATCATATCCTGATTTGGTCCTAGGTAATCTGGTGATAAAATCCATGCCAAGTTTATCCCACTTCCATTCGGGTATTGGCATAGGTTGTAACAATCCTGCTGGCTTTTGATGTTCACCCTTCACTCTCTGACATACATCACATACGGCTACATACTCGACAATATCTTTCTTCATACCAATACACCAGAAACATTCCTTTAGATCCAAATACATCTTGGTGTTTCTGGGGTGTATCGAGTATGGTAAGTCATGAGCCTCCTGAAGTATTAACTTCCCGATCTCTGTGTTATTGGGCACATAAATACGGTCCTCAAACCATAAGGTGTCGTCCTCGTCCTCACGAAAACCTTTGGCATTTCCTTTGCCCATTCTCTCCTTTATCTTAGTAATCTCTTTGTCATCCTTCTGAGCTTCTCAAATCTTTCCTAACAATGTAGACTAAACCTCCATTGTTGCAACAAAACCTCTAGGAACATTCTCCAATCGAATTTCCCTGAGATCCTCTGCTAACTCCTTTGGCAATCCCGTGCTTATTAGGGTATTAGCATAGCTCTTCCGGCTCAAAGCGTCAGCTACGACATTGGCCTTGCCTGGATGATAATGAAGCTTCATATCATAATCCTTTATAAGCTCCAACCATCTCCTCTGCCTAAGGTTCAACTCCTTCTGCGTGAAAATGTACTTCAAACTCTTATGATCCGTGTACACATCACAACGATTTCCAATAAGGTAACGTCTCCAAGTCTTGAGCGCATGCACGACAGTTGCTAACTCCAAATCATGCATGGCATAATTCAATTCATCCGGTTTTAGTTGTCGTGAGGCATACGAAACAACTCTTCCGTCTTGCATAAGCACACTTCCAAGTCCTAGGCGAGAGGCATCGCAATACACTTGAAACTCTTTACGTATATCCGGCAGAATCGGTACTGGGGCTGTCGTCAAACGTTTCTTTAAGTCCTGAAAACTTGCCTCACATTCTTCCGTCCATTTAAATTTGGTATCCTTCTTCAATAACTCCGTCATTGGCTTGGCAATCTTGGAAAAATTCTCAATGAATCTCCGATAGTATCCTGCAAGTCCAAGAAAACTGTGGATCTCGCTAACTGAAGTGGGTGCCAACCATTCAGTAACTGACTGAACCTTGGTAGGATCTACTACTACACCTTCTCCTGATATAACATGTCCAAGGAATCCGACCTCCTTCAACCAAATCTCACATTTGCTGAACTTGGCATACAACTGGTGTTCCCTGAGTTTCTCGAGAACTAAACGCAAATGCTCCTTGTGCTCCTCCTCATTCTTCGAGTATACCATTATATCATCTATGAACACCATAACAAACTTATCCAAATATTCCATGAACACCTTGTTCATCATGCTCATGAAATAGGCAGGGGCATTAGTCAGTCCGAATGACATGACCATATACTCATACAACTCGTACTGTGTGGTGAAGGCTGTCTTTGGTATATCCTTCTCTCAAATCTTCAGCTGGTGATATCCTAATCACAAATCGATCTTTGAAAACACCTTTGCTCCTTGCAGCTCGTCAAACAAATCATTGATCATCGTCAGTGGGTATCTGTTCTTGATCGTCACCTCATTCAATGCACGATAATCAACAACCATCCTTAAAGACTTATCCTTCTTCTCAACCAAAAGCACTGGGCTCCCCATGGTGATGAACTCCGTCGAATGTAACCTTTCTCCAATAACTCCTTGATCTGCTTCTTAATCTCCTCCAGATCATTTGCAGGCATCCGGTATGGTCGCTTCGATATAGGCCCGGTGCCTGGCAACAGTTCTATCAAAAACTTGATGTCTCGAGCCGGTGGCATGCCTGGTAATTCCTCTGGAAAAACATCCGGGTAATCCTTCACTACAGGCACTTCCTCCTGAACATTTCCCGTGAGGGTATTTACTTGGCTACTCCTAGGCGCATGCCTAGATACATACTTAATCCTTTTTCCCTCCGGGGTGGTGAGATAAATCGACTTACTAGCATAGTCAATGCTTCCTCCATACTTTGACATCTAGTCCATGCCTAATATCACATCCAATCCTTGTGACTCCAAGATTATTAGGTCAGATGGGAAAACATGGCTACAAATGGTTAAGGGTATCTGGTCGCACCATCGACTAGCCATATACTCTGCTCTAGGTGAACTTACTAACATAGGGGTCCTAAGGGTTTGGGTTGGTAATTTAAACTTATCCACGATTCCCCTTGATATGTATGAATGTGATGCACCAGTATCAAAAAGAACAAGGGCGGTAAAAGACTTAACCAAAAACTTACCAATAACCGCGTCTGGCTGCTCTTCAACCTCCTCCACATTAACGTGGTTCACTTGTCCTTTGTTGAATGGATTGGGCTTCTTCCCAGCGCTCCCATTACCGTGCCCATTCTTCGCTTGAGGGCACTCCGTGGCATAGTGTCCAGTCTTCCCGCACTTGAAACATGTAACGTGGCTTAGGTCTCTCTTGGCGGGTGTGGATGGATTGGAACAGTTCTGATTGTTGCTTGCTCCATTCCAATTCCCACTCCTTGGGCCGGTATGATTATGGGTACTTCCTCCATTGTGGTTGTGGCCTCCATGGTTATGAACAAGTCCTCCTGAGTTCGGGGTTAGGTGAGGCTTCTACTGAGTTCCTGAATTATATCTTCCTTGTCCATACTTCCTCTTACGGCTCTCAATCTGCTGCTGCTTCCCTTCAATCATAAGAGCCTTATCTACCAACTCCTGGTAGTTGTTGCATGTTGCCACCATCAACTACATGCTCATCTCATCATTCAGACATTCCATAAACTTCTCCTGCTTTGCAGCATCTGTGGCCACATCGTCAGGGGCATAGCAAGATAACTTGCTAAACTCATCTGCGTACTGAGGCATAGTACGGTTCCACTGGCGTAAGTTGCGAAACTCACGCTTCATACTCATAGCTCCAGTTGAGACATGGGTTGTGCGGAAAGCTTGCTGAAACTGGTCCCATGTAACAGTGGCTATAGGGTAGGTGACAGTGTAATTCTCCCACCATGAGGTTGCTAGTCCATCCAACTGATGTGCGGCAAAACGCACCTTCTCAGCATCCGTACATCCAAAGTGGTTAACTCCCTTCCAATCCTGCGGAGCTAATCATCTGCTACTATGGGCTCGGTGCTACTGGAAAACACCGGCGATTGCAACCTCAGAAAACGGGCCAAGTTATCAACTGGTGGTGGTGGTGGTGGTGGGTTGTTGTTGTTGTTGTTGTTGTTGTTGTTGTTGCCTTGGTTCTGAACTAACAACTGCATCAGGGTATTCTGCCGCTGGATCAACTGAGTGAGCTCCGATGGGAAGGTAAATCCGGGGTCACATCTCGGAGGCATCTGATGGGTTTTAGAGGGAAGAGATTAGAATAGAATGAGGTCTAATGAGAGAAACACTACCCATATGCACATGAGACAAACACAATCATTTCACTCAATCAATCAAGCAAGGGCATACAATCGA
Organism: Triticum aestivum; assembly: GCF_018294505.1. Lineage (NCBI taxonomy): Eukaryota > Viridiplantae > Streptophyta > Magnoliopsida > Poales > Poaceae > Triticum > Triticum aestivum. The sequence goes on along the minus strand of NC_057800.1, from coordinate 272,444,358 downwards.
TCTAACTATCGTTACAAAAGTCCTCGGACTATACTATATATATATATATGGTGGAATACTACTACTGATGTGGTGGTCTACTAAAAATATTGATCCATCGAAGACTCCATGATGTCTGCTCCAGCTTCGCCTTCATAGTGATCATCACTATCGTCGGGGTCCGAGTCGGTGTTGTCGATGATGATGTATTCCTCCGGACGAATCTCCTTGGGTTCTTCGTGTTCTCCTCCTGGTGTGGGGTCTCCCATGAATATTCCTAGCTTCCTTTCCAGATCATCATTCTTCTCCACTAGTACGACGATTTCTTCCTCATAATCTTTGCGTGTAGCCTCGAGTTCTTCCTCCAGTTCCGTGATCCTGGTCATCGCCTTCTTTAGATCTATCATGCCTGCGCACATCTTGTTCTCCTGGCGACGAATGTGCTGGTTTAACTCCTGGATGAAAGCTGCAATTGATCTATCTTTCCTGGTGCTGATCATCTCCCATTGCTCATCTCGGCGCCCACAAATCTGGTATATATTATCCTTAAGCTCATTTTGGTAAACTTCTCCAATGTGTCCCATTGTGATGTGAGCTGCCATACTCTTTCCTAGACTCCAGGTTGGTGCATCAAAGGAAAACTCTATGGGCTTAGTGACTGGCGTGAATGTCCTTCCTGGAACTTGAACTTGAATCATCCATCGCTCCTCTTCTGGTAAAGTGGCGCTGCAAGTCCCGGTGAAGCTTGGTATTCCTATGTTCAGGTACCTAGTGACTTCCTTCAAGTGTCGTCCAAAAGGTGCGTCTTCATCCGGTTGTGCAAACTTGTTCCTTGCGTCTGCCATCCTAAAGAGTAGAAAATGGAGAGGAGTCAGAAATGAGAAGAGAATAGTGATCTAGGGCTTTAGCTTAGTGGTCGTGTCCTACACTCAGCGTGTGCTCTGATACCATCTAGTAGCGACCCGACCTCAAACGGTCAAGTCTCTGTGCTTCAGTGTCATCCTTGGGTCGGTAATGCTGACACACACAATACTCGAAGGATTTATAACATAGTAGCAATCACACACTTATTACATCGAATGTCTCAAAAGAGAACTTATTACAATAAATATGGCTTAAGGCCATCTAATACGATAACAGCGGAAGGCTTGGAAGATAAAGTGAGTCCATCAACTCCAACGACATACCTGAGCTGCACGGCAACGGCCTAACGAACTTTACTCCTCGTTTGAAAAGTCTACAACATAATACGTTGCAGCCCAAAAACGGGTCAACACATGGAATATGCTGGCAATATAACACAGTAGAGCAAGAACAAAATAATGCTATCACTACATGCATATTTGACTGGTGGAAAGCTCTACGGTTATAGTTTTTGCAAAAAAGCCAATTTTTCCCTACAACAAATGAATAGATTTTATTTAACTATCATGGTAGTTGAAACATCATTGAGAAGGTTCCTCCAACTCAATCCCAATTAAAAGTAATTATCAACCCAACAATATTAATTTAGAGTGATGAGATACATATGATAATCCAAGTACTAGATACTCAAGAATTGTCCATAACCGGGGACATGGCTAACCATGATTAGATTGTACACTCTGCAGAGGTTTGTGCACTTTTCCCCACAAGACCCGATCTCCTCCGTTGGATTTATCGCACTACAGGGTGTTTGCGAAATGGATGACCGAGACACAGTCTTTCAGAAACATTTACTCTTTACTCCGGGCAGACCATACCAACCTGCAGCCCTCTACCTGCTGATCCACCTCTTCGAGAGATCATGTAACTTACTCAGCTATGCTAGAGCCCATAATAGCATGTGGCTGCACACGGAAGTTTCTAGCATGAAATATCTCAGTTCCCTTTGAGCCTGGGTGGCGGACCATAGGATTATCACACGGGTACTCCGGGATATCCTAGGACAACACCGGATTCTCCAGGTGCCCAACAAACAATCCACCCAGATGTGTATTCAAGTTGCCACCTTAAGTTGAAACATTAATTGACAATCTCACATCTGTCATGTATTTCATTCACCCAAACCACATCTACGAGCATAGCATAGCAATATAAGCAGTACGTAGATGTAACTCCCAAGAGTTTGAGAATAACAGGGCAATAGGTTCTACCTCATTAACTACTTCCCAACCCACATGTTAATCACATCCTAATCATGCAATGTTTGAGGATTGGAGCTAATGCATAAAAACTGGGTGATAAAGAGGTATGATCAAAGTGTTACTTGGCTTGCTGATGATCCGCAAAACCTAAAGATTCGAAGTAGCACGCTTCGCACTCCGGGTGTTCTATCGCAAACAAGCAATAGCATACATAAGCAATCAAGCAAAGAAGCGTGGATAAAACTCAAATAAGAAGGCCTAACTAGAAAGTTGAACTTAAGAACTCCGGTTTGCAAAAAGAATCAAACCAAACGGGGCAACAAAACTCAAACTGCGAAAGAAACAAGGTCCGTTTACTATTTTCGATTAAAGTCAAATTTTGCAGTATCAAAACCTTGTTCAAGTTGATTAAACAGAAATAGGGTTTCGAGACGAAGATCTAGGTGCTTGAATCGCCTGAGTCCGACAAACGAGCGAAAAGATAAACTAAAACAAAAATCGGATCAGAAATCGCGATCGAAAATAATCACGGAAAATCCGAGAAAAAGAAAAATTGACGAACAGGCTAACGAACAAACGTTCGCTGTCTGCGGCTAACGAGTGAGCACCGTTCGTTAAAATGAACGTACGGACGAACGTTCGCTAAATAACTAAATCGAGAAAAACCGGCGAACCTTCTATTCAAAAAAACCTTGGGTTTTCTAAAAAAACCGGATCGATTCTTTAAAAAAATGAACGACGGCTTTACCTCCGGCGAGGTCCGGCGAGGCGGGGCGGCGGCTCCGGCGAGGCGGGGCTAAGGCAGTGGGCGGTGCGGGTGGCAGGGGCGGTGTGGCAGCGGCGCTCGGCGGCGGCGACGCGGCAAAGGCGGGGCGGCTCCGGTTGCGGTGGGGTGCGGCAATGGTGGCGGGAATCGGGGGCGGGGCGGGGTACTTATAGGAGGGTGGTGCTTGCTTGGGCGAGGGGGCAAGCGGCGTGGGGAGGGAGAGTCCCGGCCGGACTCGGCCTCGCGGGCGGCGGCGCGCTCCCGTTCTCCTGGAAGGAGACAACGCGGGGAGGTGGGCCGGCTGACGTGGGCTTCGGCCCAGTCGGCGAAGGAACTTTTTTTTAATAATTTCGCCAAAACTAAAAAATCCTATAAAATAAAATAAAAAACTAAAAATGCCAAAACAAATTTTCGCCGTCTAAATAAAATATTTAGAATGAGATGAACATTTTCTTGGCCCTAAAATGCAAATTTGAAAAACGTGCAAATTTTCTAATTCAAATAAAATAGCAATAAACTCCGAAAAAATCAAATATTTGATTTTAATATTTTTCCTCCAATATTTATTTTATTTTGGAGAAGTCATATTATCTCCTCTCATATATTTTAATATGAAAATATTTTCGGAGAGAAAAATAATTAAAACCAGAAATCCTCGTTTCAATATTTGATAAAACTCAAATATGAAAACAGGGAAATCCGCAACTCTCTCCGAGGGTCCTTGAGTTGCTTAGGATTTCGAGGATCGCGAAACGAAATGCAATAAAATATGATATGCATGAATGATCTATGTATAACATTCCAAATTGAAAATTTGGGATGTTACATGTTGCTGCTTGTCACGCCCTCGATGCAGCTATAGCTCCTACGTGTCGAGGCACGACTTAGAGACATAACCGCATTGAAAGCAATGTCGCAAGTTAGGCAATCTTCACAACATCCCATGTAATATAGATAATAAAAGGGAAGATACATAGTTGGCTTACACTCGCCACATCAATCAAGGTACATAAATAACATAACATCAACCAAACACTCATGGCCCGACTACGGCGCCAAAATAGAAGAACAACCCAACATGCGACACGGTCCCGATCGCCCCAACTGGGCACCACTACTGATCATCAGGGAAAGACACATAGTATCGTTGAGAGTCCTCGTCGAACTCCCACTTGAGCTCAAGCGCGTCATCCGAAGCGGAATCATCAGGCCCTGCATCTGGTTTGGAAGTAATCTGTGAGCCACAGGGACTGAGCAATCTCGCACCCTCGCGATCAAGACTATTTAAGCTTAATAGGTAAGGCAAGGGAAAATATGTGGAGCTGCAGCAAGCGACTAGCATATATGGTGGCTATCCTGTTCGCAAAAGAGAGCGAGAAGAGGAGGCAAAGCGCGAACGAGTAACTAGAGGATAACCCGCGCAAGCATTACTCCAATACCGTGTTCACTTCCCAGACTTCACCGAGAAGAGACCATCACGACAACTCACACAGTTGATTCATTTTAATTAAGTTAAGGTTCAAGTTATCTACAACCGGACATTAACAAATTCCCATCTGCCCATAACCGCGGGCACGGCTTTCGAAAGTTCAAATCCCTGCAGGGGAGTCCCAACTTAGCCCATGACAAGCTCTCACAGTCAACGAAGGAATAGACCTCCTCCCAAGATGTTCCGATCAGACTCGGTATCTTGGTTACTCAAGACACTTCGACAGGTTAAAACAAGACCAGCAACACCGCCCGAATGTGCCGACAAATCCCGATAGGAGCTGCACATATCTCGTTCTCAGGGCACACTTAGATGAGACTAGCTACGAGTAAAACCAACCCTCAAGTTTCCCCGAGGTGGCCCCGCAGGAAGCTCAGTTCGGGCCAACACTCAGAGGGAGCACTGGCCCGGGGGGGGGGGGGGTTAAAAATAAGATGACCCTTGGGCTCCGGTAACCCAAGGGAAAAAGAGGCTAGGTGGCGAATGGTAAAACCAAGGTTGGGCATTGCTGGAAAAGCTTTAATCAAGGCGAACTATCAAGGGGTTCCCATTATAACCCAACCGCGTAAGGAACGCAAAATCCGGAAACATAACACCGATATGACGGAAACTAGGGCGGCAAGAGTGGAACAAAACACTAGGCGAGAGGCCGAGCCTTCCACCCTTTACCAAGTATATAGGTGCATTAAGATAACAACATAATATAATGATATCCCAACAAGTAAATAATGTTCCAACAAGGAACGGTATCCAATCTTCACCTGCAACTAGCAACGCTATAAGAGGGGCTGAGCAAAGCGGTAACATAGCCAATCAACGGTTTGCTAGGACATGGTGGGTTAGAGGTTTGACATGGAAATTTGGGGGGCATGATAAGAAAGTGGTAGGCATCGTAGCATAGGCATAGCAAAAGAGCGAGCATCTAGCAAAGCAAAGATAGTAGTGATTTCGAGGGTATGATCATCTAGCCTGCAAAGTTGTCAGAGTTGACTGGATCCTCGAAAGCAAACTCAATGGGCTCCTTGTTAGCGAACTCGTCTCCCGGCTCTACCCAAACAAGACAAACAAGCAACAAGGACATAATCAACCACGTGCAAAGCTCAAACAACATGATGCAAACATGGTATGCTATGCGGGATGCGATATGTGATGCATATGCAAGATTTGACAAGGAGTGAGTGAACCTGTCCTCAACTTGGAAATCCAAGTGTGCCACTGGAAAGATGAGATGAAATCGCTTGAAAACGATATAAAGATCACCGGAATTGGAGTTACGGTTTGGAAATGGCAAGCAATTCAAATATGACACCGGTCTGCGATTTACAGCAAGTAGTCATCTAAATGCAACAAGATGAACATGCTACAGCACCCAAACATGACAAAAAAATACATTGCGGGGATCCATTCATGATTCTTAACAAAAGACTAGCACTGAGCTATGGCCAATTCATTTATTAACAGGTTCAAACAAGCATGGCAAAAATGCATTTGGTAAACAGATTTCAGACTTAGTGAAATTAACACTTGTCTGGAATTTCAGATCAGATAGCACTCTTTGGAGCATGAAAACACTATGCTACAGGACCTGAACATGGCAAAGTAAAGCATGTCATGGAGCTACTCAAAGAGCTTAACAAAAGTCCCTTAGTGACCTTGAGACAGAAGGGGTCAGAAAATACATTTGCAAGCATGTGAACATGGCAAAAACATAATCAGTTCTCAGACTTAGTGAAAACTGGAGCATGCTAAAACAGATATCAAGTAGGCATGTTTACGAGCTCGATGCACTCACTACAGAGTATGTCATGACAATATAAGCATACACCCATCAAGAATACACAAAATACAAGCTAGACATGGCAAGAACAAAAACATAGCATGCGCGGATCAACTACAACATCCTCGGCAAAATCGCTAACAAGTAGACAATCTGCCCAGATTCACGAAATGACAAAAGTAGAGCTCGATTGACTCAAGCTAGGGTGCCCCATAATTGCAAACAAAGACATGGATGGATAGAGCACTACAAGATTAACAAAACATCCTTACTGATCATCCTCAAAAGAGGCACGGATCACTAGGAAACAGCATGAACATATGGCATAATGAGATAAACAGGTCAAGGACTTAGTGGAAATGCTAAGTCCCTAAAATCGGCATAACGAATGCTCCACTTTGCAAGCTTGCGCTAGTTACCACACACATCACTAAAATACATGGGTTGCACCTTTGGATAGATGGCAAAACATATAACAAAACACATGTAGAGCTCATGGGCATATCAAGCACACAATAATCATGGCAAAAATGACAAATCTCTAATTGGAGCAGCAGATCTGACAATTATCTCAAATAGCACTCTCCCAACAGCATTTCGGGCATCAAGATGAACTCAAATGAAAATGATGCAATGAGATGAAATGATGTGCTCTCTGAGACGAACATTTTGATATTCTATATGCCCAAAATGGAGCTACGGATGCAAAGTTACGATGCGATGAACAATGCCAAATAAATTAGGGTTTCGGGCAAAAGTCAACCGAGGCAATTTCTCAGATCTAGATCCAGCCGGGCGCGGACTTCGAGGCTCGCCGGAACTGTTCACCGGTGATGGGGGCGCGGTGGCCGGAGCTGCCGGAGTCGTCGGATTAGCTCACCGGAGCCGGATCCGGGCGAGGGGAGGCGAGGACGAGGTGGCGGCTGGTTGGCGAGGCCTCGGGGAGGCGGCGGCCGGCAGCGTCGGGGTGCTGCAGGGAGTTGGTGCCTCGCCGGAGTGGCGAGGCCGGCAATGGCGCGTGGCGGCGCCGGGCACAGGGCGCGGGGACGGAGGAGGGCGCGGGGCGGCATGGTCGATGGGCCCGGGAGGGCCTCCCGTGGGCCTGGCGGGCCCCGAGCGGCGGCGGCGATGTGGGGCTCGCGGGAGCTGCCGTGGCGGTGGCGGGTGGATTCGGACGTGTCCGGTCGGACAAAAAAATGTCCGCCGGCGCGAGAGGTGGGTGGTTCTAGGGTTTCGTCCGTGAATTTTGAGGAGGGGGTCTATATATAGAGGTAGAGGGAGCTAGGAGTGTCCAAATGAGGTGCAGTTTTCGGCCACGCGATTGTGATCGAACGCTCTAGATGATGGAGAAGGTTTTGGTGGGTTTTGTGCCAAATTGGAAGGGTCAACACACACGAGGCCTTCTCGGTCCCTCGGTTAACCGTTGGAGCATCAAACGAAGTCCAAATGGTACGAAACTTGACAGGCGGTCTACCAGTAGTAAACCAAGGCCGCTTGGCAAGTCTCGGTCCAATCCGGAAATGTTCAATCCCCACACACGAAAGAAAGGTAGAAATGACCACCGGAGGAGAACGAAGCGCAGGAATGCAAAACGGACAACGGGGAAAATGCTCGAATGCATGAGATGAACACGTATGCAAATGCAATGCACATGATGACATGATATGAGATGCATGGCAACGATAACAACACACGGAGACAAAAACCCGAACCCGAGAAAATAAAATAACTTAACGCCGGAAACGGCAAGAGTTGGATTACATAAAGGGAAAATCATATTCGGGGTGTTACAACACTCCACCACTACGGAAGGATCTCGTCCCGAGATCTAGGACCGAAAGAACACCGGGTCTTGAGTCTTGAAGCTCAATGTCCTCGAAGTTGACGGTGCGGTCAGGAGTCTTGAAGCACTTTCGGAGCTAAGAGACATGGAACACGTCATGAACATTTTCAAAGTTTGAAGGAAGCTCGAGTTGATAGTCGAGATCGCATCTCTTGTCGACGATCTTGAAAGGTCCCACGTATCTAGGGGCAAGCTTCCCTTTGATACCGAAGCGATGAGTACCTTTCATCGGAGAGACGCGGAGGTAAACATGATCTCCGATCTCGAAAGCCAAATCGCGGTGCTTACTATCATACTAGCTCTTCTGGCGGGATTGGGCTGCTTTGAGGTTATCTTGAATGACTTTGCACATTTCCTCTACCTCTGTGATTAAGTCATTGCCGAGAAGCTGACGTTCACTAGTTTCAGACCAGTTGAGAGGGGTACGGTACTTCCTGCCATACAGAATTTCAAATGGGGCCTTGCCCGAACTTGCATGAAAATTGTTGTTGTAGGAGAATTCAGCATAAGGAAGACAATCCTCCCACTTCATGCCGAAGGAGATCACACAAGCCCTGAGCATATCTTCAAGAATCTGGTTGACACGCTCGACTTGACTGCTAGTTTGAGGATGGAAAGCTGTGTTAAAGCGGATGTTGGTGCCCATGGCCTTCTGAAAAAAATCCCAAAACTTGGAGGTAAAGATGCTGCCATAGTCTGAAGAGATCACTTGTGGAATAGCGTGCAGAGAGACAATTCGAGAGGTATAGAGTTCCGCCAATTGAGCTGCAGTGATTGACTCTTTGATAGGCAGAAAGTGAGCCACTTTAGTGAGTTTGTCGATGACCACGAATATGGCATCATTGCCACGCTTGGACTTTGGAAAACCAGTCACGAAGTCCATCTCAATGTGGTCAAACTTCCATTCTGGAATGGCAAGAGGTTGGGGGAGACCCACTAGCCTTTGGTGTTCTACCTTCACTCTTCTGCAGACATCACACTCATTCACGAATTGAGCAATCTCGCGCTTCATTCGAGTCCACCAATAAGCCTGCTTGAGGTCCTAATACATCTTCGTGCTCCCAGGGTGGATGGAGAGGAGAGAATTGTGAGCCTCGTTCATGATCACTTTACAAAGGTCACCTTTGGGCACAACAATACGATCCCCGAAGAAGAGAGTATCCTTGTCATCAAGGCGGTAGCACTTGTACTTGGGTTGACTCTTGGCAATCCCAATCTTCACCTTTTTCACCATAGCATCAAGAAGCTGGGCTTGGCGAATCTGGTCTACCAAGGTAGGAGAGATTTGAAGGTTGGCGATGAAACCTTGAGGAACAACTTGTAGATTAAGTTTACGGAAAGCTTCACAAAGCTCGGGTTGATAAGGCTTGAGAATCAGACTGTTGCAATAAGCCTTCCCGCTCAAAGCGTCAGCAATCACATTGGCCTTGCCGGGAGTATACTCGATACTCGGATTATACTCTTGAATCATTTCGACCCATTGAGTCTGCCTGAGGTTGAGATTAGGCTGAGTGAAGATGTACTTGAGACTCTTGTGATCAGTGAAAATGTCCACTTTTCTTCCCAATAAGAGATGTCTCCAAGTCAAAAGAGCATGCACAACTGCCGCCAACTCGAGATCATGAGTGGGGTAGTTCTTCTCGTTGGGCTTCAACTGGCGAGAGGTATAAGCCACAACTTTCTTTTCTTGCATCAACACTGCGCCAAGACCTTGGAGAGAGGCATCGCAAAAGACCTCGTACGGTTTGGATTCATCAAGCGGAGTCAGAACTGGAGTAGTGATCAATTTCTCTTTCAAAGTGTTGAAAGCAATGTCACACTCCGGAGACCAAACGTACTTGACGTGCTTCTGGAGAAGATTTGAGAGAGGCTTCGCGATCTTAGAAAAGTTTTCAACGAATCTTCGACAGTAGTTTGCGAGACCGAGGAAGCTACGGAGTTGCTTCACGTTCTGAGGTGGTTCCCAATTAACAATTGCAGACACCTTCTCAGGATTCACCGCAATGCCCTTGGCAGAGATGATATGACCAAGATAAAGAACCTCATCGAGCCAAAATTCGCACTTGGAGAACTTGGCGTAGAACTGGTGTTCCCTCAGCTTATCGAGTACCAAACGCAAGTGCTTGGCATGATCTTCCTTGTTCTTCGAAAAGACTAGGATGTCGTTGAGGTAGACCAAAACGAAGTCATTGGTGTAGGCGTTGAAGATGAAGTTCATCATGCGAGAGAAAGTCGGAGGAGCGTTGACGAGGCCAAAAGACATGACAGTGTATTCATATGACCCATAGCTTGTCCTGAAAGCCGTCTTGGGAATATCTTGCTCACGGATTCGAATCTGATGATAACCCATACGAAGATCAAGCTTGGAGAATACTTGGGCGCCTTTGAGTTGTTCGAACAGCTCGTTGATGTTGGGAAGTGGGTATTTGTTCTTGATGGTCTTCTTGTTCAATGGACAGTAGTCAACACAAAGTCGGTCCGTTCCATCCTTCTTCTTCACAACAAGAATACCACAACCCCACAGAGAAGAACTAGGACGGATGAGACCCATTCTCTCTTGAATATCGAGTTTCTTCTTCAGCTCCTTCAACTCTTCAGGTCCGAGCTTGTAAGGACGCTTGCACACTGGTTCCGTGTCGGGCTCAAGGTCAATGACGAATTCAACTGGCCGGTGCGGAGGCGTTCCTGGAAGCTCTTCTGGAAAGACGTCTTGATATTCGCAAACGACTGGAATTTGCGAGATAGCATCCAGTTCACCCTTCTCATTGAGAGAGAACAGACGGATGGTATCGTCATTCGCGGCAAAGACAATTACATCCTCGGCCGAATGAGTCAATTGAATCTGCCTGGCTGCACAATCAAGCTAAGCCTTGTGCTTAGAAAGCCAATCCATCCCGAGAATAAGATCAATATCCGAATTACCAAGAACCACCGAAGAAGAAAGAAACTTGTAGTCGCCCAATGTGATAGAGACATTCGGGACGCAATTGTTAGAAGTCATTTGCTTGCCCGGAGACACAATCTTCAATGGGACAGGAATCCTCTCGGTCACAAAATCATGCTTGGCAACAAATGGTGTTGAAATAAAAGAAAGCGATGCACCAGTGTCAAAAAGAACTTTTGCGAGAAAAGAGTTAACTGGAAAGTTACCCATGATGACATCTGACGAGTCCTCTGCCTGAGCTGCATTCAACAAGTTCACCTTGGCGTGCTTGGGGTTATGCTTGACCATAGCTGTACTTGCCAATCTCACAGGAGGAGGAGGAGGAAGACGCCTCTGGTTGAAACACTTGTTGGCATAGTGACCATTCTGTTGGCATTTGTTGCACGTGACCTCTGAAAGCGGACGGTGATACGGAGCACTTGATCTTGGAGCTTGAGACGAAGTCTTGTTCTGAAAACCAGGGTTGGGTGGGTGGGAAGATCCACTGCCACCTTTGCTCTTCTGCTGATACGGCTGACGGAACGGAGGAGGAAGCCAATACTTCTGCTGCTTGGCCACTTGAGTAGAGGAAGACGGAGTAGTGTCTCTGACTCGCTTCTTGGAAGCATCACACCTCAGTCGAGCGGCCTCTTGCTTCAATGCCATGTTGTAGAACTCATCGTACCTCAAGGGCTCAAAGAGAACAAGAGCTAGCTGGATTTCTTCTCTGAGACCACCCCTGAACTGGTATATCATGCTCTTCTCATTAGGGACGTCCTGCTTAGCAAAGCGGGCGAGCTTCTGGAACAACTTGTTGTAGTCATAGACAGACAAAGAGCCTTGCTTCAGGTTGTGGAATTCCTCACGCTTACTTTCAACCACGCTCTAAGGAATATGATGAGGTTTGAAGTCTTGACGGAATTCATCCCAGGTAATCACACGTCCACCTCTGGAATCCTTGTACTGCTGGAACCATTCTACAGCTTGGTCTTTGAGTTGGAAGGAAGCGAACTTGACGAAGTCCTCGGGTCTGACATTACTGCACTCGAAATGCTAGCACAGATCCACGAGCCAATCGTCAGCATCAGTTGCCTCAACACAATTGCTGAAAGTCTTTGGCCCATTAGCAAGGAACTGGTTGAGTGTAGCAAAGTGATTCTGATTGTTGCCTTGGTTGCCTTGGTTCGCTTGATTGCGCTCCTGAAGAATTTGCATGATCAACTGTGTGTTTGCATTGGTTGCGGCCATCACAGCTTGCCATGCCTCCGGAGGAGGTGGAGGTGGTGGCGGATCCTGATTTTGATTCTGATTGGTGCTCTTAGCGGGAGCCATCCTGAAGAGGGTGACAACCGTTAGCACATTGACAGATAAAATGAAGCTAAATCCAATAGAATGAAAATTGCAACATATAGTCTTCACATCCGAACAAAATGAACGAATGCATTCCTCTTGAAATGGTCACATATCCACAAATTGAGAAGCCACTTAGAATTTAGGTAGAGGAATAAAACCACAAGGTACGGATCAAGAACGAATACTCGGTAAGAAATCCCAATCTCGAACCAAATATCCATGGAAGAAGAACTAGAGCTACAAGAATTCCCACCTATGAAACTCCCGAACCTTTCCGGTTATGCAATCAGGTGTTGGGGATACAGGGGAAGCATAATATCTCACCCAAATCTAGCAAATCCTACATCCAGCTGTATCCATCCTTCAACACATAACCAAGAAAAACTTCGGTAACCATCTACCTCAACCTTTGAAAAGCATCCGTTATGCAAGTTATGGTGATACTCCCGAACTCCCGCCCCAGTACTGGGTGGCGTCGAGGTTATCTCACCAACGAACTGCATAAAAGAGATTTTCGATGTCGGCGTACTAAACTCAGGTATTCCAGAACTGCAACAATAAATTTGTGATGTCAACACCTCGGAGCTCAACTCCCCGGGACACTGCCACAACCCCTAAAGACAGGAGGCACCAAGAATAATGTTCTCGTCACAAAACCATCGGAACGATTCCAAGATACCCGCGTGATCCTAAATTTTTTTAGTGAAATTTGAGAAGAGAAGAGTCAAAACTCTACGTCAGGATGCCTTACCAGAGCGATGAGGAGACTAGGAAGTAAAAAGAATTCCTAAACTCTCCGATATATAGTTCCTAAACTCAATACATTTTTTTTCTAGACTCAAACTCCACCGCTAAAAACGATCAAGCAATGGGGGCTCCTAAGGTCGGGGAAGGCTCTGATACCAACTTGTCACGCCCTCGATGCGGCTATAGCTCCTACGTGTCGAGGCACGACATAGATACATAACCGCATTGAAAGCAATGTCGCAAGTTAGGCAATCTTCACAACATCCCATGTAATATAGATAATAAAAGGGAAGATACATAGTTGGCTTACACTCGCCACGTCAATCAAGGTACATAAATAACATAACATCAACCAAACACTCATGGCCCGACTACGGCGCCAAAATAGAAGAACAACCCAACATGCGACACGGTCCCGATCGCCCCAACTGGGCACCACTACTGATCATCAGGGAAAGACACGTAGTATCGTTGAGAGTCCTTGTCGAACTCCCACATGAGCTCAAGCGCGTCATCTGGAGCGGAATTATCAGGCCCTGCATCTGGTTTGGAAGTAATCTGTGAGCCACAGGGACTCAGCAATCTCGCACCCTCGCGATCAAGACTATTTAAGCTTAATAGGTAAGGCAAGGGAAAATATGTGGAGCTGCAGCAAGCGACTAGCATATATGGTGGCTATCTTGTTCGCAAAAGAGAGCGAGAAGAGGAGGCAAAGCGCGAACGAGTAACTAGAGGACAACCTGCGCAAGCATTACTCCAATACTGTGTTCACTTCCTAGACTCCACCGAGAAGAGACCATCACGGCAACTCACACAGTTGATTCATTTTAATTAAGTTAAGGTTCAAGTTATCTACAACCGGACATTAACAAATTCCCATCTGCCCATAACGGCGGGCACGGCTTTTGAAAGTTCAAATCCCTGTAGGGGAGTCCCAACTTAGCCCATGACAAGCTCTCACGGTCAACGAAGGAATAGACCTCCTCCCGAGACATTCCGATCAGACTCGGCATCCTGGTTCTACAAGACAACTCCGACAATGGTAAAACAAGTCCAGCAACACCACCCGCTGTGCCGACAAATCCCGATAGGAGCTGCACATATCTCGTTCTCATGGCACACTGGATAAGCTAAGCGTACGGGAGCCAACGTAACCCAAGTTGCCAAGGGACGGCCCCGCACGGTGCTCTAGGTTGGACCAACGCTCAGAGGAGCACTGGCCCGGGGGTTTAAAATAAGATGACCCTTGAGTCCGCGAAACCCAAGGGAAAAGGCTAGGTGGAAAATGGTAAAACCAAGGTTGGGCATTGCTGGAGGAGATTTATTCAAGGCGGACTGTCAAGGGGTTCCCATTATAACCCAACCGCATAAGGAACGCAAAATCCGGGAACATAACACCGATATGACGGAAACTAGGGCGGCAAGAGTGGAACAAAACACTAGGCGAGAGGCCGAGCCTTCCACCCTTTACCAAGTATATAGATGCATTAAGATAAGAAGATAATATAATGATATCCCAACAAGTAAATAATGTTCCAACAAGGAACGGTATCCAATCTTCACCTGCAACTAGCAACGCTATAAGAGGGGCTGAGCAAAGCAGTAACATAGCCAATCAACGGTTTTCTAGGACATGGTGGGTTAGAGGTTTGACATGGCATTTTGGGGGGCATGATAAGCAAGTGGTAGGCATCGTAGCATAGGCATAGCAAAAGAGCGAGGATCTAGCAAAGCAAAGATAGTAGTGATTTTGAGGGTATGATCATCTTGCCTGCAAAGTTGTCAGAGTTGACTGGATCCTCGAAAGCAAACTCAACGGGCTCCTCATTAGCGAACTCATCTCCCGGATCTACCCAAACAAGACAAACAAGCAACAAGGACACAATCAACCACGTGCAAAGCTCAAACAACATGATGCAAACATGGTATGCTATGCGGGATGCGATATGTGATGCATATGCAATATTTGACAAGGAGTGAATGAACCTGGCCTCAACTTGGAAATCCAAGTGTGCCACTGGAAAAATGAGATGAAATCGCTTGAAAACGATATAAAGATCACCGGAATCGGAGTTACGGTTTGGAAATGGCAAGCAATTCAAATATGACACTGGTCTGCGATTTACAGCAAGTAGTCATCTAAATGCAACAAGATGAACATGCTACAGCACCCAAACATGACAACAAAATACATGGCAGGGAGCTATGGCCAATTCATGATGCTTAACAAAAGAGTAGCACTGATCTATGGCCAATTCATCCATTAACAGGTTCAAACAAGCATGGCAAAAATGCATTTGGTAAACAGATTTCAGACTTAATGAAATTAACACTTGTTTGGAATTTCAGATCAGATAGCACTCTTCGCAGCATGAAAACACTATACTACAGGACCTGAACATGGCAAAGTAAAGCATGTCATGGAGCTACTCAAAGATCTTAACAAAAGTCTCTTAGTGACCTTGAGCTAGAAGGGATCAGAAAATACATTTGGAAGCATGTGAACATGGCAAAAACATAATCAGTTCTCAGACCTAGTGAAAACTGAAGCATGCTGAAACAGATATCAAGTAGGCATGTTTACGAGCTCGATGCACTCACTACAAAGCATGTCATGACAATCTAAGCATACACCCATCAAGACTACACAAAATACAAGCTAGACATGGCAAGAACAAAAACATAGCATGCACGGATCAACTACAACATCCTCGGCAAAATCGCTAACAAGTAGACAATCTGCCCAGATTCACGAAATGACAAAAGTAGAGCTCGATTGACTCAAGCTAGTGTGCTCCATAATTGCAAAAAAAGACATGGATGGATAGAGCACTACAAGATTAACAAAAAATCCTTACTTATCATCCTCAAAAGAGGCACGGATCAGTAGGAAACAGCATGAACATATGGCATAATGAGATAAACAGATCAAGGACTTAGTGGAAATGCTAAGTCCCTAAAATCAGCATAACGAATGCTCCACTTTGCAAGCTTGTGCTAGTCACCACACACATCACAAAAATACATGGGTTGCACCTCTAGATAGATGGCAAAACATATAACAAAACACATGCAGCAGATCTCACAATTATCTCAAATAGCACTCTCCCAACAGCATTTCGGGCATCAAGATGAACTCAAATGAAAATGATGCAATGTGATGAAATGATGTGCTCTCTGAGGCGAACATTTTGATATGCTATATGCCCAAAACGGAGCTACGGATGCAAAGTTACGATGCAATGAACAATGCCAAATAAATTAGGGTTTCGGGCAAAAGCCAACCGAGGCAATATCTTAGATCTAGATCCAGCCGGGCGCGGACTTCGAGGCTCGCCGGAACTGTTCACCGGCGATGGGGGCGCAGTGGTCGGAGTTGCCGGAGTCGTCGGATTAGCTCACCGGAGCCGGATCCGGGCGAGGGGAGGCGAGGATGAGGCGGCGGCGGGTCGGCGAGGCCTCGGGGAGGTGGCGGCC
>NC_057800.1:272425045-272427539 GCF_018294505.1 Triticum aestivum | reverse complement strand
GGCCCGGGAGGGCCTCCCGCGGGCCTGGCGGGCCTCGAGCGGCGGCGGCGATGTGGGGCTCGCGGGAGCTGACGTGGCGGCGGCGGGTGGATCCGGACGTGTCTGGCCAGACAAAAGAATGTCCGCCGGCGTGAGAGGTGGGTGATTCTAGGGTTTCGTCCGTGAATTTTGAGGAGGGGGTCTATATATAGAGGTAGAGGGAGCTAGGAGTGTCCAAATGAGATGCGGTTTTCTGCCACGCGATCGTGATCGAACGCTCTAGATGGTGGACAAAGTTTTGGTGGGTTTTGGTCCAAATTGGAAGGGTGTTGGGCTGCAACACACACGAGGCCTTCTTGGTCCCTCGGTTAACCGTTGGAGCATCAAACGAAGTCCAAATGGTACGAAACTTGATAGGCGGTCTACCGGTAGTAAACCAAGGCTGCTTGGCAAGTCTCGGTCCAATCCGGAAATGTTCAATCCCTACACAGAAAGAAAGGTAGAAATGACCACCGGAGGAGAACGAAGCGCCGGAATGCAAAACGGACAACGGGGAAAATGCTTGAATGCATGAGATGAACACGTATGCAAATGCAATGCACATGATGACATGATATGAGATGCATGACAACTATAATAACACATGGAGACAAAAACCCGAACTCGAGAAAATAAAATAACTTAACGCCGTACACGGCAAGAGTTGGATTACATAAAGGGAAAATCATATTCGGGGTGTTACACTGCTGCTGTATGATGAGTTGCTATGAGATGTTGCTGCTATATGATGCTTTCAAGTGGTGCTGCTATATGATAATAACCAGCCACTTGGACCATCGAATTTCAATAAATAATTGTTCTTCATTTAAATGTGGGTCATGTGTTTTTCTTTTAAATTAGGCAATGGGATATCTATGGAAAACATTGACCAAAGTAGATTGTGCCAAGTAGATGGTATCTTTGTATTTGCATTTTGAGAAAATAGTGATGGTATGTTTTCCTATCATATTAATTACTGCACTGGGTTCAATTTGTGATGTTTGCTAGTCAAATTAATTTTCATATGGGCAGCAAAATGAAAAAATACAATGCAATCTAGACTTATCACTTATCATACCAAAGATAAGCTCAAAACGCAATGAAAAGAACTGGTTGGCTTATTACATGGAGCTTATATTCACAGGTGCTTATTTTCTTAGAATAACTCGTAATAACTGTCCCTAAGAAACTTGGCCAATAGAACTGACATACACATAACATGTCACGATGATTGCAATGGAGGAGTGACGTACCATAGCACACTGTATAGGCTCACCGCTGGCTCTCCTTTTTTGCGACGTTCCATGAAATTGCCACATACATCTTGTACTTTTTCATTGTGTAACCCAATCTACAAGTTGGCACGGCTAATTTCAGACATCTCTACATGATAATACATTGCATATCCCTTGCGCATACTTAAACCACCAATTAATGATTGTGTGGGTAGCATAAACTAGCCATGACTCTGTGTGCTGGACTAGCAGGCACTCTAAGGGAGCCTAATGTAGTGTACTGGAATTCCTACATGCCACCTACGATTTTGTGTAATGTACTGCCTCTGTTCCAAAATATATGTCTATGTAGAGATTCCAGTATGGACCACATACAGATGTATATAGATGCATTTTTGAGTGTAGATTCACTCATTTTGCTCTGTATGTAGCCTATAGTGGAATATCTAGAAAGACTTATATTTAGAAATGGAGGTACGAGGTAGTATCGTGTATGACATCTACATATCTAATTTAGCAGCCAGTAGTAGAAATCATTGTCTGCACAAAGGGATTACTGGTCAAAAATCCTAGCAAAGCACGCTGGCAGACACAGAACAATACAAGAGAGAGAGACACACTTACAAGATCATAGCAATGCCTCGATCCAGGATCTTGGTTGTCCAGGCTGTTAGATCTAGAAGAAACATCATCCTTGTAGTTTTTGGCAGCTGCATAACTGGTAATAGCGACCTGTTAGTATATTTGAAGTAAATCGGGCAGTCGATGCTGGATTGGTTTAAAGGTGACAAGTACCTAGGTCGTGGCGGGTGCTTGGCATCTTGCCAGACGGTGGGAATCAGGTTAGAAACATCAAGGGTGATGACGCTGCGCTGGCTGTCGGGGTCCGGTAAGGAGATCTAGAACCGTCGAGTAGGGTGTTTGTGGAGTGGCTCCGGTAGGGTGGACTACAGTGTGGGCGAAGCGGATCTGTGGCCGTGGACAAGGGCATAGGTGAAGCTGCTCCGGTGGTTGGGTTATGGATGGTGTCAATGATGCGGATCTGCGGCCGTGGATGGGGCGTCAGAAGCTGCTCCGGTAGGTTGGATGAGGGTGCAAGGAAGCAGATCTGAGGCCGTGGACTTGTGAGTTGGCAAAGCGGCCCTGGGTTGAAAATGGTATAAGCGAAGCTAATCCGGTGGGGTTGACGATGTTGTCGGCGAAGCGGCTCCGGTAGGGTTGAGGAAGGTGTTGGTGAAGAG